>NW_017537645.1:879639-941623 GCF_001853355.1 Bactrocera latifrons | reverse complement strand
AAATAAAAGAAATGAAAAAAAATAACAAAGAAAATTAGGAAAAAATGAGCTTGCTCGCTGGTGGCCACAATAAGTGAATTCGGCCGCACATTGTTGTTGTTGTTGTTGTTTTTTTTTCCTTCGCTCGCATTTGTCAAGATGAAAAAGTTTTTGTGCCATGCTTAATTTAATCTGCGCATTGTGCAAGGATTTTTTGGTCTAAAATGTGCGTAGCCGCTTTCGAGCTTAGCTGGTGTGCGTTTGAATCTGTGTTTGTGTGTGTGCTGGTAGAAGTTGCTAAGTGCTGTGGCAGATTGGTTAGCCTTTGAAGGCGTTTATTACTTGCGTGCGTTGGATTTAATTTTTTTAAATTAAATTTTCTTTGCTCCTCGGTCGTGTTTTTCTAAGTTCCTAAGCCGCCCGATGCACGTACGTCATATTTCAGCACCTACGTAGATGGTTACGTAAGTTCAAAGTAAATGCTTGCTTTCGGTTCGCTTTGTGGGCGCCGTAAACGATTTGGCAAACAGTTTTCATTTGCGATGCGAAAACTTTTGCAAATTATTAAGACCGCAAATGAGTAGATTTAACGGCATGTATGTGGGTGTGCGTGTGTGTCGCCTGGCGGATTAGGTGGTGAAATTTCATTTCATTTATTATTCAGTGCACATGCCTGGAAAGCAAAGTAATTTTTGCTGTAACTTGTAATTGTAAAAATTGAGTATATACACGCTACACACACATACATACATATATGTGGCATGACATTTTTATACATTTGCAACATGTTGCTGCAGAGTATAATACTATTTTTGTTCACCTAACTAAAACTAGGGGTGCGTGACCCCTCCCTTTAATAAGTCAAATTAACCAATCTTTTAAAATACTAAATAATTAAATGCGCTTAGTGCAAATATTATAAAACTCCTACCGACAATGTGAAAAATTGGAATCGGAAGATAAGCCCGCCAACTACCCATATAACGGTACTGTTAAAAACTACTAAAAGCGCGATAAATCAATAATTAAAAACACCTCCAAAGCCATTAAGTTTTACCCGCGAGATGAGTTGCGAGACTTTTATACAAGCTGGAGTAAAAATTGAATGGTGGGAGTCGCCTCACCCACTTTTAGATAAAATCGCATATGTATCTCAAGACCGGCTTGCTCGATTTCAAACAAATTTGGTACGTGATATTTCTATGACATAATCATGACTCAGTGTGAAAATGGGCGAAATCGGACTACAGCCACGCACACTGCTCATATAATGAAATTTTAAATTATATTTGATTATTTCCCTTTCCTGTTTACAAATCAAGAAGCAATTAATATAACGGTATTACACTTTGCACGACTAATGTCTTTGAAGTATGACCAAAACTTCCAAAAATGGAAACAAAACTGTTCAAGCCACTGGGTACCGAATATGTTGACCAAAGTGCTTACAATTGAATTTTTTACCGCAAATATTGGTCAATTTATGAGATATATAAATATGCATGTATAATTGAAATTCAGAAATTATATTTTCCTGACAACGGTTTGACTATTCGAACTGCCAGGCGACTTTATACAGTATATATCGGCCACATGTGCATTGTATCTATGAAAAATGAGAGAGCACAAACAGATAAATTTGAGCGAAAACTTGGCCCGCATATAACAAAAATATAAAAGTCCGAGTGACTTTTCTCCATGTGATTGGTAATGGTACGAGTATGTGAGGTACCTTAATAAATATCAGGGAACCTTTTGTTAGTATGTGGCATACACATGGTATGTGGTATTGGCAAAAGTAGATAAATTCGGGACGACACTACTCCCGACTCCCATATGCTACATATCTATAACGATTTTCGTTTTTCTAATAAACCTTTTGTCGAAAATGTCGATCAGGGTATGAGTTTATCATATATATAGTCGAATCACTATAAAATCAAAAAAATTGGAGTTAGAGAGACTTCCAGTTATGGAAGGAGATTTGTATGAAATGTGACTCCTATTGCCAATTCAAAATATCGAGTTATGGAGAACTTCGAGTTATAGTAGTTCGTGTTAAGGATGTATTAAATGTTCGGTTGCAACCGAACTTAGCCCTTCCTTACTTAATTAAAATTTTTTTCGTACCTTTGCCGATAATATATACATATATGAAAGTAATAAGGAAATGTTAAATCCAAAGTTCAAAACATCTTTACATAATGTTCAAGTGCTAATAAGACAAGTTATTAAATTACTCTACTAAAAAACTGAAGACATAGGCCCACCGTAAACGTCGTGAATGTGCTGATTTTGTTTTAAAACAACTTGAAAACGATAAGGATTTTTTTTTAATAAAATCAACTTTTCCGACGTGTCTCACTTTCATCTGAATGGTGTGGTGAATAAACAAAACTTTCGATTCTGGTGCGAAGAAAAGCTACAAATTATTCAAGAATATTGGTGTGGCTTTTGGTCTCGTACCTGTCATCGATCCGCATATATTTCGAAATGAAGCTGGTGAAACCGTTCCTGTCAATTCAGAGCGGTATATATCGATGGTAACCAACTTTTTATGGGAGCTATTCGAAGAAGTTGATCTTGACAAAATCTGGTTCGAACAAAACGGAACTACGCTCCACACAGCACGTGCAACAACCGAATTAATGCAAGAAAGGTTTGGAGATTCGATTATTTCAAGAAATTGTAAGATTGAATTACATCCAAGAAGTTGTGCAGTTAAGATTACTTTTTGTGGTGTTATTTGAAGTCATTGGTCTTCAGCTATAAACCAGACTCTCTGCTAACTTTAAAAGTAAATATTGAACTGTGCTTTTCATGACATGCGAATTTATTTAGTGTAAAAAATACTGGAAAATTGGGTTCATCAAATTCGTTTCTGCAAAAAAGTCGTTAAACCCATATTGAAAACTTAATTGTGTCGGCTGTACTTCACATTAAATAAAAATAAATAAAAAAACATATTAAAATTCCTTAACTGTTCGATGGCTTTCTTGATATTGACAGTCTAACTGTTAAAAGTAGAAGTCCGAATTAAGAGTTAGGCCTGAGAGGAACAGCCATTGTTGACGATTCCCTGCCAAACATATAGCAAACCTTCCTGACACGGAATCCCGAGTAGACCACCKCGCCGACCGACCGCGATTCAACCATTTGATTTTGTTACGATTCTGATTCGCAGTTGGAAATGCGATCTGTGTGGTTTTGAAAAAGTTTTTATTTTTTTTTTTTATTTTAATTTTTTTTTTTATTTTAATTTTTTTTTTTTTTAACTATTTTTAAGAAAGAAAACGCATTTAGAGATTTTATAGGGGAAAGTTTAAATGCGCACTGTCTGGAGAATTTTTAAAGTTTGAAAAGTCAACTTTCTGAATATGTGATGGTTATTTTTGAGAAACGAAAATTAATTGGTGAAATTTTTGATTCAATGAAAAAACGAAAATTCCTATGTTAAGGGGGTATTCTACTCTAGAATTTTGAAAAATTCGATTTTTTGTTTCATGCATTTAAAGTTAAGGCCCTTAAGAACATATCCTACAGTTACTTTAGTGACGCTGTACCTAGCCCGGTAGGTAGGTAGACTCACTTTTTTATACGCGTTTTTCTCGAAACAACTTTTTCCCACACGGTACCGGCATTATCCCAAGTTCTATACAACCGAATTACTTGAAATTTTGTGTGAACCTTCTTTATATAATCCTTTATCTTTATATAATCTTTAATCCTTTGTTTTTAATATTTTAAAAAAATTCAGGAATTTCAAAAAAAAAGCGTAACAAATTTCAAAAATTTTCAGACAATATTTTTTGCGTGTTCTCTGAGGTAGGGACTATAACAGCATTCTTACTGATTAAGAATTTCTTTTGACTTTTTTTTCAGACCACCAAGAGAGTCAGGATCAATGTCGCCGGGATGCGCCATTTCTTTTTTTTACACTTGTGAACCACCCCCTCTAATTATTTTAATTTTTAATATTTTTTTGTAAAATTTTTTTTTCTGTATTCTTAAGTTATCTATAAAAAAAAGCACCATAAAAAATGGATAGTAAACATATTTTTGGTTTTTTTTTTTATAATATTCAAAAACCTGCCCAAAATTTGATTTCTAGAGTAGAATACCCCTTAAGTGAATGAGAACATAGAAAATAGCGACCCTTTAGAGTTAAGTTGAGGGGGGTAAGAGTTGAAAAAAATTCAAACAAATTTGTTTGAAGCACCCTACTATACTTATGTATATGTACTCGTATGTACTCATTTTTATATGCACGTATACTAATATAAAAAATACACTGTATGTGGATATGTATCTTTCAACTACAGTTTGGTCTACGTGAGCATAACTTGCTCCTATTTATATTAGACGAAGGTGACAGTACTTAGCAAAATTTCGAAAAAAATACGTATATTTATACTGCTACTCCAACAACAACGCGCTGTTTATAATTTTTTTTTTTTCTATTTTATCCACCAAGATTTTAATGCCTCCACACTAACATTTACTTAAATATTAAAGTATTGTACTTTTAATTACAAGTTTCCTAGCAGCAAGTAAATTCTGAAGTCGACTAACATTTTATATGGACAATTTGCCACAATTTGTGGCGTGCGCAATGCCATTGCGACCAAGAATCCTGCTGTCAACTGTCGCGCCGGCAAAGTTTTAATGCAGCTTGAGAGCATAAAAATTGCATTTCTATTTTATTATGTGGCAAATTTAAGTTTTTTATCAACCGTCGCTATCAAGTGGCTGTGATTTTTACAAACAGAATGCAATTAAAATGTCAACCGTGTAAAAAATGCTGATGCGACGCTGGCACGGCAGCCTTTAGCCAACAAGTGCGCTGTCGCGGCCGGCAAAGAGGTCACCCATTATATTTAGTGCAATGTCAGTGGGTATATGCAATGCAAAGCATTCAAAAAAAATTACAACAAAAAATCAGACAGAGTTGAAAAAAATACATTTTCAACAGCGCATAAAAGACTGTATAGCAAATGGCGAAAAATATTTAAATCGTGCGGAGTAATCTCACTGATGATGGGTCAGTGCATGTTGCCTCGCACTATGAGTTGTTCGCAGTGGCTATCAGACATCGGGTCGGCTGTACGTGGCGAACTCTTTAATTAATCCTTTTAATGGCAGCAAATAGCCAGTTTTGCAGTTGAAATAAATGCAAAGAAAGAAAAGCATTAAATTAAAAGAAAGAAAGAAAGCAAAATATAGCAGTTAAGGCAAAAAAAAGTTTAAATATAAACGAACGCATAAAAATCATTAAAAACTTAAAACTTATGCATAGCAGACTTTTTTTATACCGTGAACAGGGTGTATTAAGTTTGACAGGATGTTTGTTTTACCCAAAAGGAGACATCGAAGACCTTATGAAGTATAGTATATATGCATGTATAATCAGTGTGACGAGCTGAGTCGATATAGACAATTCCTTCCGTCTGTCCTTCGTTGTTGTTGTAACGGCAAACCTTTCTGAAGTAATTTAGACGAATGCTGAAGATTCGTCAGTCCTTGGCCGGATAGAAATCCGAGTCCGTTCCAGTTACGTAGACCCGACTGTCGCGGGAACGGTCTGACTACACATCGGTCTGACCGTCTTTCGAGATATCAATCTGAAATTGTTCTAAAGTCTTTCCTTCTTAAGAAGCCGTTCATTTGTCGGAACCACTATAACGTATAATGCATATTTGAACAAGCAAAATTAAAAATCCCTTGTACGGAAAACAAGGATTACTGTTAAAGACAACCGTACAATCTGCAAACAAATTGTTCAGATCGGAACCCTACTTAACATACCTGCCATATAAACTGACTGGTTTGAACTCTGGTCCTTGTATGGGAAAATTTTTTAGTTGAGAAGGTATCTTACCGAAATCTGCCATAGATTACTATCTAAAAGTATGGTACACTCGTCGAAAAAATCGTTCAGAACGGACAAACATAGCCATTCTCCAAAATCCAGCCCGTATATGAAAAAGTTACTTTGTTTGACAAAATATACTTCCGGATTTTTTCGTGGATTATTTTCGTTGCTGTTGTTATTGTGTCAGAATTTCATATTGCTTGAACGGATAAATACCCGGGAGCATTGCGGTTACGTAGACCCAGCTATCGTGAGAACGGCGTGCACTGTTTTCTAAGATAACGGTACAATCTTCGAACAAATTACTCAAAACGGACTACTAGTTTTTGTATCGAAAATTTTTTTTATTTGTGAAGGGTATTAACGTTATTTCTTGCTTTTTGAACCGTTTGCACTTTTTAGCGCATTAATTCGCTTACATTTGCTAATGCGCCACTGTCAGCCATAAAACTATTTAGTAATCCTTGACTTAATGTCAAGCGCTGGAGTTGGCGGCTAGGCAGAAAGTTGATGCCGCGCAGGAGCGGCGTTTAATTGCGTCGAGCAAGTATATCAGAGGTCCAGTACATAAATTAGATAGCAATAGGGGGGAGAGAGACTGAGGGAGGAAGTTAAGAAGAGCTTAACTTTCGCTGGGCTCCATACAGTCAGTTAGTATTTTTTTATATTTCCACTAAATAACAGCTAATAAATGGAAGCGCTGCCGCTAGTATAAAGCTAATTTGAGTCAGGGGCAGACGCATTGGCATGTTTTTATATGAAACCTATTGCAAAGTTTTCGCAGCGGTAAGATAACAAACTTTTTTTAAATATATTAATTTTATAAATGCTATATTTATGTACGTAAGTAGTTTTTATGGCGCTTTCGCGTATTTGTTTGCAGCGCTAGTTTTTAATAGAGTTTTGTGCTTCTTTTTATTATGCTTGTTGCTGCAGCATTACAAGTTTTCCACTGCTTGTTGTTGTTGGTATCATTTTTTTAACGCTCTACGTCTTTCATGCCTTTAATTTGTTTGCCAAAGTCTGTCGGCATTTTTCCTACCCTCTTTTTCAAATTTTTTGCACCCACCATTTTGCACTTTTATAAATTTTGCTTTCATTTTTAACAAAAAGGGCAACCTATTCAAATTGGTGTAGGGAGAATTCTTTTCTTGATACTAATGAATCTCTGGTCTTTTGGCTAACGGTGACGGTGTGCAGAATGGACGGCAGTAAACTTTTTCCAAGCAAATCTGCGCTAAAGCCTAAAAGCAAAATGCGGCGCTGTTTTTAGTCCTCACTTTTTTCCCATTTTCCAAGGTCTTAACTGGGTTCGCCATTACATTATAATTTTTATTTTATTTTCTTTTTTAACTTTTTCACTGCACAAAGGCGCCAATTTTCATGCACTTGTTCGTGTACTTCTTATTCGCTTTCTACTCTTTCTGCGCGTTTTTGTTAGCAATTGGGGCTAATGATTTGAATGACCATTCTTGAGGCTTTTATTATTTTGTTAAATTTGAATTGAAGTTAAAATGCAGTTAACAGAGATTTGTATTATATTTCTTTGCACTTAATTGCAATTATTTACTTCCTTTTGTATGTGTACTTAAGTAATTGTGCGGTAAATCGAGGGTTGCAGCTCTGTGGTGTGCTCAAATGCCCAAAGGTGCATATTCAATATAATTTATGTTTACTATTGTGCAGAAGTAATATAATTAAATAGCCTGAAGTGGCGTGTTTACGACTTTTAAATTGAACATTTGAATTTTCTTTTAAAATGATTAATGTCGTTTAGAGCTTTAAGATACATAAAGTGTGTCGGCGCCAAAGGAAAATTAGACCACATATAATAGACAGATAACAGTTAAAATGTAGCACATATGAACATACATATATGTTTTGTAGAAGAAAAGAATAATTAGTACATTTACAGATATACGTAACCACTTAAAGACTTGCACAACATTTAAAAGCTGCAATTACCACTAAAGATTTCGAAAAAAAATTGCTTAGCAACGCACAATTTTATCGAAATTTGCATTTAACAGCTGTTATTTATGGTTCATTGGTTTATGAAACTCGTTCTGATTATGCATTCGTGGTGCATTCAGTTGCAAGGACATTCACTTCAACCCCTTATTCACAAACAAGCACACAATGCCAATAAAAAAAAGCACACACTCTTGTGGATACTTACGATTTCCAATCCCTTTTTCATTATGCCATATAGTGGTACCCAAACTTTGTCTTGTGTAAAGGCACTCTTATAACCTTGTGAAATTTCAATCAATTCCATGAAAACTTTACGACTATGGAAATCTTTTGGTGGTCCTTCGCGATATAGCAACAAAGTTGGATTTGTTAAGATGACCATTAAACGCACAAGCGCATCTGTATATTCCGGATCGTGCACATAATCATGCAACATATGCACCAAATCTGTTTGCAAGACTTTGGCATGCCCCAAGTGACGACGGTATTCATGGTTTTCCAAATCGCGTCGCAAAATCCATATTAAATGCTGCAAATGGGAAGAGTTTTAGTTATAATGTGAACATTATTAAAGGCAAACTACATACCCGTAGGCCCTGCAATGCGTCCGGCTCGGCCAAATAGCGTTCGTTATCGTAATAGCCAAGCGCCGCGCAAGTGGCATCGATATCCGCGAGTAAAATCGACATTGCGTTGGAAACAAATAAACGATTAACACTTTATTTACACTAGTTTAATTATCAATTTTACCGAACCGCACTCCCGAACGCGAGTTTTATTAGATAAATATTTCACAATTGTTTTGATAGATGTAAACAAACTCAAATTCGCACGTGAACTGACAGATGTGCGCGCCAGCTTTGCAAACTCGGTGAACAGCTGATCGTACCGCCTTGCCACTTGTTGATGGCGTGTATTTTAGTGTGTTGAGTAATTTTGGTTTTGGTGAAAAACGGTGCATGAGTTCAAAGAACGTCTATCATGATTCTCTGATGAGTTCGTACGTTCGTAAAGAACGTAAATTATATCGTATACGCTCTTTGTTTAGATCGTTGAGTTATTGCAGAGAACGTATACCATTTACACGTTCTCTGGTTATTGCTGCTCTGTGGTGTGTTAATGAATGATCGTTCTTGCTCTTCTGTCATTTGAATTGGAATTGATTAACTGCAAAGCAATTATTAAGTAAAGTAGAAATAAGATTTTTATTTTAATACAGAAAATTCAAAACTTTTTTATAATTAATATTTTATAATCAAGAACTTGGAATTGTAATTAAAAAAAATATTTTTCAAATAAAAAGCTGAAATTACATATATGCGTTAAAAAAATTAATTTGGGATTAAAATTTGAAAATTTTATTTTTCTATCTAACACAAAAAATTCGATAGCTTAAATTCTAATCCCAAATATATTTTAATAAAAATGAAGAAAATATTTTATAATATAAAAATTGGAGTTATAAAAAAAAAAAAATATTTTTAAAATTACAAGGGGAAATTTTCATATTACTAACTAAAACACTGGAATTAAAAGCAATTAAGTACAAATAAAAAGATATAAAATGGCGGAACATGAAATTGGCATTTCTAGATATATAGTATAGCTAGTACAGATAGCAAGGAAATACACCCCAGAACCGCTATGGACAGCTGGGTTTCGCGGAAGCTTGACCAGCGCTGGGCAACCATCGGCAAATGCGCTGTCCCAAAAGCCTCTTGGTCTAAGATTTATCGCAGGAAATTTAGTTATCTTTTTTCCTTTAGTGAGGCTAGCCACGCCCTAGTTGTGGATCTTTTAACTGGATCTGTCCCGCGTTTGGGAGGTCAAGACTTAAACACTTGGGAGCGCATATCTTCAGACATCCCATCGCACTGGCGGGAATCGAATTTAAAAGCCTGGGGATATTGGTATTGGCTCCTAAACGTTTTACAAATTTATAATTTCGAACACAGGAGTTCTTCTTTTCTATGGCTTCACAAACGACTACATACAAGACTTGTATAGCAATCCTCGTGCAATCTTCAGCTGATCTAACCTAACCTAACCAGCTGATTGTTGGACCGAAAACAAGGAGAGAGAGACTAATCGAAGACAGATTTTTTTTTTTTTCGATTTTGAACATGCTAAGTCGAATTGTGCTTCAGGTTATGATTTTTGGTTATGATTACTTCAACAGGCAAAGCTTCGTATAAGCACGCACAAAGTGATAGGTAAAGTCCTCTTACCTGCACCAAGCATATATGTATGTATGTCTGCGCCATAACTGCACATAAAAGCACAGGCTTTAACTACTTTCTTCCATGTTAGTTTTCAGACAGATACGTATATAACATATATGTACTTTATACACGTAACCATGCATGCAATTTCGAAATGTCCGAGTGACTTACTGATTTTATGCAATCAACCTTGTGTATTTTCTGAAATTTTCGCCCCAATTGGACTTGAGACACATGTGCAAAAGCATCCATGTATGTATATGTGTGTTGCCTCGAAATGCGCTCGGTGTTATTATTGTAGCAGAGTTGTTGTTGTTAGTGCTGTTGGTCTTTAATGGAAAGTAAACTTTCATAGCAAATGCAAAAGCATGAAATTCAAAACACACCCACACACTTGCATATTCATAAATACATAAGTTTATATTTGCGAACTTAAAATTATATGAACACAAGCCACATTTATGCACATACATATGTATGTATGTATATTTGTGTACATGTGTTGTTATGTAAGTAGGTTAGCGATAAATGACGCATGCAACATGACAACTGCTCTCTGGTGGCCGGCAACTGCATTTGATTGCTGCTGCTCTGCCAATATGTCGCAAGCATTGTGATTTCAACCACAACTTATTCCATTATTTGCACTTATGCACTGCTCGTAAGTTCACCCTTAAGTACATACATATGGTCTTAAGTGCATAAGTGCAATGTTGTTGTGAATTGTTTAGAAATTATCCTGTGACTTTTGCTGTCATATGTCGTTTTCCAAATCATTACTCTTAAATATGGGTTAACTTTAAGAGCAGAGCAGAGTTTCAGTAATTCTTTTCGCATTTGAGTTTAGCAAAATGTTTAAAATTAATTTTTAAGTTACTATATTAAATGAGTTATGATGACTAACAGAATGTTTCAAGACCGGAGCATACTTTTTTAGAACTCCTAAAGGAGATTTAGTGACAGATGCCCAGAGCATAATAAAATTATGGAGAGAACACTTCGCCAACCTGCTGAATGGCAGTGAAAGTATAACGCCAAGAGAAAGCGAACCCGATTCCCCAATCGATAACGATGAAGCGGACGTTCCGTTGCCCGACCATGAAGAAGTTCGAATAGCAATTACTCGTCTGAAGAACAACAAAGCGGCGGGGCCGAGGGATTGCCGGCCGAGCTATACAAATACCTGTGAAAAGAGAATCGACACACACCACTCCTTCCTGGTTTTTAAAACTGCTTTTGACAGCACGAAAATGTGCTGTGTCTATGCCGTGATGTCTGAGTGATGTCTGAGCAACACCAAAAGCTTCGTCAGAATCGGAATGGACCTCCCCGAGCCGTTCGATACTAAACGAAGTTTCAGACGAGGCGATTTCTTTTATCATTCATTCATTCAATCTTCTTCTGGAGAAAATAATTCGAGCTGCAGAACTAAACAGAGAAGGTACCATCTCCTATATGAGTGTACAGCTGCTGGCGTAAGCTGATGATAATGGTTTTCTTTGACAACCACACTGTTAGTTCTGCTTTCACCAGAATGAATAAGGCAGCGAAGCAAATGGGCCTGGTAGTGAACGAGAGCTAGACGAAATATCTCCTGATATCAAACAAATATCATTGCACTCCCGAAATCCAACGCGAAGTAGCTCTTGCCAACAGATGCTACTCGGGACTGAGTAAGTAGAAGAGAAGTAGAGACCTCTCTCGACACAAAGACCAAATTCTAAAAGTCACTCAACACCTCAGTCCTGCAATATGGTACAGAGGCATGGACGATGACAACAACTGATGAGTCGAAGTTGCGAGTTTTCGAGAGAAAAATTCTGCGAAAGATTTACGGTCCTTTGCGCGTTGGCCACGGCGAATATCGCATTCGATGGAACGATGAGTTGTATGAGATATATGACGATATTGACATTCGACGCAATATCCGCCGGTGAAAGTAGAGGAAGAGAGAGACCTCCACTCCGTTGGATGGACCAGATGGAGAAGTACCTGGCTTCGCTTGCAATCTCCAGTTGACTCCACCTTGCGAAAAGAAGAAACGGCAAGCGCTCTGTTGTTAACTCGGCTATAATCGCGTAAGCGTTCTCTACGCCAGTAAAGAAGAAGAAGAATTCAATAATTCGGAATATATTTAGAGCGAGTTTCAATCGAAATGATTTTAGATATATTTCGTTATCGATTTGTAAAAATCCAACTAAGATATGAATATCATCAGTATGAAGAAGGAATTAAAAAGCATTTGTTTGTAAACTCCTTTATGTTCCAATTTACCATAACCGTAATGTAGTTCTGCCACTCTTTAGATGACTTTTGAACGATGAATATAGAGATTCAGTTTTATTATTTAAAATAAAATTCAGGAATTATCCATTCACACAAACACCTGCTCATCATTATAAAGTTTAAAGCATTTCTAGTCTCAAATTTAGTCATATTCGTTTTCCTTTAAAGTTCATTTATTGCTTGTATGAGTAAATGTTACACATACATAGCTTAAATGAGGGCACTCTGCACATTGCAACCATATAATTGGTTAGTGAATGTTGTTTTCTGCTTCATTAATTATTTGGCAAACAAACAATCGGTTATTTTCACGCTTGAATGCTTAACCATTTGCTGCTTACAAATTTCTATTATTACCATCCATCGTACAAATTGCGGATTCTAAATTTCAAGTTGAGTTCTTGAAACTTTAAAAGCATTCACATTGGCACCTTTAAGACAAAATACATTTATTTCATTCAAAATAGTCTCCTTCTGCTTCAATACAGCTTTTTGCACGGCTCAAAAGCATGTCGAACGAGTGTTTTAGCTCCGGTATGGCCGGCAGTATGCCGGGGCAAGCCTGTCTGCATAACGCTTTCCTTTCGTGGGCAAGTGCATTTTGCCGAAAAGGAAGAAGTCGCACGTTGTCATATCAGATGAAAACAGGGAGTGGTTAATGGTAAATATTTTGTTCTCAGTCGGGCCTACGTAGCTGGAACGGACCCCGATTTTTTTCCTGTCAAGTGCACAGAACTCTGCCGCTAAAACAACAACAAAAACTAGTTTGTTTTATAGAGAAATTTCGGCATCACTACTCAGTATGTTCAACAACTTTTCTTTCAACCTAATCGAACATCCTACTATGTGATCAAATTCAACTCAGACTGGTCTGTTTGACTACACATTTTTTATGTTTATGTGAATTTTCATCCTGACATGTTAATTAGTTTTTGTTTGGCAGCTTCTTGTTTACGATGAATTTAAAATATTTTTAATTCAATTTTTTTTTTTTTTTTTTGCTTAAAATTTCTAACGAAATCTTGTTTACAGAATCGTTGAAGATGTTACAGAATAGTTTTGAAGATTCTACTTTATTACGAATGAGAGACACTAAGGAATAAATGAAGGTCGTAAAGTCATCGATTTACATACATACCTCACGCGCGAAACAAAGAAAAAGAAACAGTGCTTGAAAGTTTTCTAGTTGGCATCAGAAAGATGGCGGAGGATCTCAACATCTGATTTCAACAGGAATTGCTAAATATATGCTTAATAAGATGATAAGAACCCTGCATTCATCTAAAGCATCATGACTGGTGACGAGGAATTGTGTATATGGAATTATGTATGACGTCAAAACTGTCCCAAAGTGTGGCGAATTGCTATTCAAAAATGAACCGAAACCGAAATGTACTGAAGGACATCTCAGATGAAGCTTATATCTAGTGTTTGGAAAATTGAATTAAGAATTCGCATGGTTATACGGAACACTCTTCGTCACGTTAATACGAGTTCTCAACCATCTACTGAAAGAACTGCATTTTTGAGCACTCAAACCTTCAATTAGATGGGCTATCGACCGTAAAAGGTTATCCACTTTGAGGTTCCCTACTTATTTTTTTAAGAAAAAGCACAGAAACTTCGAATTTAATAGGGACTATTTATTATTATTCGAAAGAACATTCTTTGGAATTTATTTTTTTAACATTATCTCTTTCAAATGTTGGCTCACCGAAGTGATCTCTCCATAAATCCATTAATTGATGTGATGTGTGGGAAGTCTTGTTTAAATTAAATGTCGCCGAAATCAGAACGAATGTCTTTTCAAGTTCGCAAAAGATAGGTCTACATTTTTCGACACCCAAAGAGCCGGTTGATGTGTTGAGAACGCATGGCTTGTAGATACCTCAATCAGAGTGGCAAAAGTACTTCGAAAATTTGTTCAAGCGCATGCAAAATTGATCCTCTTGAAGAATATTTTGATAAACGTTAAAGGGATTTTCGATAATTAAAACTTATTTGCCAATCACGAAATATAAAAGGCAATCTACGTATTGACTGGAAAGGAGCTTATTTTTAAATAAGTGAAAAAATATAGTATATAAAAATTTTTTAGTACGGTTCAAATTTGATCAGATGATATTCAGATCTTAATAAGGAATAATTCGAAGGCAGTGACACGGAAGCCTTTCTTTTGTTTCAAAAAAAAATTTTTTTTCTATTAAGTCTTTAGGACTAACCTCTTAAGAGAATTTTTTATGAATATCCATTTAAGTTTATCCGCATTTAAATTCCCACTCGTTTTAGTATTTCCGACCTACTTAACTCAGCAGAAACATTTATTCAAAAGCATACGTGCACAGACACACATGTGTATGTATGAATGTATTTAAGTATTTATGTGAGAAGTAATCAGTGCCTTGCACTTTCCCATTCACATCACCAACTTTTATACTTCGCATTGATTCACACTTACTACAATACATACAGACATATGTACAAGTGTATGTGTGTGCCTAAGTATGCACATGTAATTACATATAAATGTACATATGTATATCCTGCATTATCCAGCTTACTTAACACTAATTCTATTTATTACAGTTACAAAAAACGGAAACAGCGTGTGTGCAGCACCAACTTGCTCCAAGCACAACACAAGCAACAGCAACAAGAAAGCGACTGCAAAGTCACCATTGCTACAAAAACACACATACTATACAAACAAAAATGTGTGCGTGTATGTTGGTGTAATTGTGAGCTTGCATGTTTTTGGACAACTCATCCGTGAGTATTTGTTAGTATTTATATGCTGCTGCTCTTCAATGAATGCAATTCACTTTCCACTAATCCTACAATTTCATTAGTATTCGCTAGGAGAATCCGAGTAGAGTAAATCTATCAATAAAAAAAAAATACTGCAATTTCATTCGGATTGCGTTGGAGCGGCGCGCTTACACGATTAGTAAAGTGAATTTTCTATTATACACCAGAGTATTACGACCAGTGCCGATAGTGTTGTGTTTGTAGGTTTCCTCTTGGTCGGCTTCTACAGATAACTTAGTTTGTACATGTATATATACACATATGTATATGTATATGTTATTCTCTCTTTCCCAAGAAATGTGAGAATTTATGTAAATTCAGTTCAATTACAAGTAGCTGATGGAATTACCAATAAATTTCGAGACTTTGTGTTGATTGGAGGATTCTTCATGAATAAAAATTACTTTTATAGTTTTGAGAACGAGCTGGGATTATTTGTATGAAAAATCGTTAAATAAAAAAAACAAAAGAAAACTTCTCTCAGCAAGTTAAGTTTTTGGCGATGATGCTCCATTAAGAGCCAATGTTTATCAATGATAATTCACATATCAAACAAGTAAGGAAGGGCTAATTTCGGGTGTCACCGAACATTTTATACTCTCGCATTATAAAGTGATAATGGAGATTTCATTAATTGTATAAAAAAGTTATAGTCCGATCACGACAATTTTTCCACAAGGGATACCTCAGCTCAAATACCGTCTAAAGTCTAAAGTTTTATTCCGCTATCATCTTTGGTTCCTCATGTATATACGAGTATTATACAGAGAAGGCATCACATGGAATTCAAAATACCGTTATATTGGAAGAAGGCGTGGTTGTGAACCGATTTCACCCATATTTCATACATATCATCAGGGTGTTAAGAAAATATTATATTCCGAATTTCATTGAAATCGGTGGAGTAGTTCCTGAGATATGGCTTTTGGTCCATAAGTGGGCGACGCCACGCCCATTTTCAATTTTTAAAGAAAGCCTGGGTGCAGCTTCTTTCTGATATTTCTTCCGTAAAATTTAGTGTTTCTGACGTTTTTTGTTAGTCGGTTAACGCACTTTTAGTGATTTTCAACATAACCTTTGTATGGGAGGTGGGCGTGGTTACTATCCGATTTCTTCCATTTCTGAACTGTATATGCCTGAAAGAAACGACTCTATACAGTTTGGTTGACATAGCTAGAGTAGTTTTCGAGATATGTACAAAAAAAATTTAGTAGGGGGCGGGGCCACGCCCACTTTGCCAAAAAATACGTCCAAATATGCCCCTTCCTAAAGCCAAGAAATACGAGTACCAAGTTTCATCATGATATCTCAATTTTTACTCAAGTTATAGCTTGCACGGACGGACAGACGAAAGGACCGACAGACAGACATCCGGATTTCAACTCTACTCGTCATCCTGATCACTTTGGTATATATAACCCTATATCTAACTCTTTTAGTTTTAGGACTTACAATCAACCGTTATGTGAACAAAACTATAATACTCTCTTTAGCAACTTTGTTGCGAGGGTATAATAAGGTCGTAGATTACTCCATGTCGGACACAAACTAACTATTGTCAGATCGTCATGTAACCTTTAGTGAGATTGAATTAACTAAAGGCATCAGTAGTATCAGCATACATTCAAAATTGAATGTACAATTGACTATAAAAAAATTGTTTCACTTTGGATCCATCAATATGTTTCGATCGCTCACAAACAGGCTCATTCGATTGGCTGGAAGAATTGTTAAAAAAAAATTATCAATAGCTTCTTCGATACACGTCTATAAAATCGTGAGAGATGATGAAACATGGATTTACGCCCGAAAGTAAAGATCGGTCAATTGCAGGGGTTTTCATACAACAAAAGTTGTTTGTGCACAAAGCACTTCCAGGCAAATGCCTGTTTTTTTTTTTTTTTTTAAACAACTGAACATATCTCAATGATACCACTAGAACAACAGAACAGTAAATTCTGAGTGATACTCAACCATCTTCCCCACGACAATGCAAACTCTCACACATCGACTGGAAGTCAAGCGCTCTTTAATTTAACTGAGCGATTTTTCTTCCGAAAATCTGAATTTAATCACTCACCGGCATTACGCTTTATTGATATGTCTAAAGTCAATGGACCATAATCATCTATGAGTAACAGTCTAACATAGCAACATAAGGCTAAGAGCGCGTGAGTCTTCTTTTTTACAGATCACGCATGAGTCATGTTGAGCTGACATCTTACTTTTGTGAGTATTTTTTGCCATTTCATCATGAAAAGACTGAATAACGTTTACAAATCGTACAAGTTGAGAAAGTAACTGTCAATGGCGACAGTTATCGCGCAATGATAACCGACTATTTGATGCCTGAAATTGAAGCTTCTAATCCCGGCGACAATTATTTTCAGCAAGACGGTGCCACTTCTCACACATCGCATCAATCAATGGGTTTATGTATTGAGCAGATAATTTAACGATTTGAACCGGCCGATTGGCCACCAAGATGATGTGATATCACACTGTTAGGCTTTTTTCTGTGGGGATATGTATAGACTAAAGTCTATGCGGACAATCCCGCTTTGATTTAGGCCTTGCAGTGCAAGGTGCGTTCCAAAGGACTTTTTGAATCTAGCGGCCCCTGGTAGTGTCATCTACATGTCGAATGGTGCGTTAGAATTATCAAAAATTAGCCGAAATCATCACTGAAATTCATGGAAATGGAATTAAACATCTCCAAAAAATCGATCTGTCGCATTTTAACCGAACATTTGGGCTTACGTCCACAAATTGACTGACGACCAAAAATTGCTCAGAATCAAACATTCGAAGGACATCATTAAAAAGGTCAAAAAGGACAAAAACTTCCCTTACAATATTGTGACTGGTGACAAAACTTGGTTTTTCCAATATGATCCCGAAACGAAACGCCAGAGTGCTGAATGGAAGGCGCCGGATGAGCCGAAACCCAAAAATTCACGATGAAGAAGTCAAAAGTGAAGTCAATGCTGATTTGTTTTTATGATTTCAAGGATATTGTCTACAAAGAATTTTTTTCACCCGGCCAAAATGTTGGCGCTTGTTGCACGATAATGCGCCGTCTCATCGAACCACGCTTGTGACCGATTATTTGACGAAAAATCACATTTTAACCATTAACCACTTCCCGCATTCACCTGGTATGGCACCGTGCCACTTCTTCCTTTTCGGAAAAATGCATTTCGCATACCGGCATACTGGCGGCCATACCGGCCAACGAGCTAAAACAATCGTTCGACATGCTTTTGGACCCTGCAAAAAGCTGTATTGAAGCAAAAGGGGACTATTTTGAATAAAATTAATTGATTTTGCCGAAAAACCCATCTCACCCATCATCCAAAAACACCTTCTAAAACAACACAAGTGTTATTCGCCAATGGACCATCTGTGACGTAGCCGCAGCCAACATTTGAAAGTTTTTTTTTTGTTTTTTTAAGTAGGGAACCTCGAAAGGGATCGCCATTTATTTATTGTACCGTTTCCGTATATTAGTAAATTGTATTTGTGTTAATTTTCAACTCTTTGAAAGACTGGCAAGAAGTACTAAGCCTCACAAAATTAAGCTTAAACATTTTCTTCTTAAAGCTTCAAGCATAATAAACACATCTAACCTACATTTGTGACAACTTCTTTGAAGAACACGTCCCCCTCTCTAACTTTAGATAAACACACTGCAATAAATGCTATAACAAATTCACACAACCATAAACACAATTAGATGAACATAAAATAATTTTATGTTCCGTTAATTATGATATCCAGCCATTACTTCATTAGAGCATCAAGCGCCAGCAGTGTGACCAAGTTCAGCTCAACGCGGCACGCATATATGGCATTCCTTGTGATTCATTACGTGTGTGTGTGCATTATTTTGCTTTCTTTCATTCACGTATTTTTCTTTGATTCCAGCGATGACACGTATTTAGCGTAATTTGATGTATACGAGCATAAGTAGTCAGCAATTTGCTGCTCACACCCACACACACACACACACAGACCCACACACCGCTGAGGCACGAAAGGAATTTCAACTTTTCGTCAGAAACACGCTTATGCAACAACAACAAACAGCATTAATGAAACACGAAACTTTAGCTGAGGCGAAGTAAAAGGCAAGTGCAAGCGAAATTCGGCAAGTACAAAAGGCGACCGCCCAATCAGCTGCCGAAGGCTCAATTTAATTAACTAAATGTGCACAGAGTAGTATTTAAACAGCAAATGATAAATTTGTTAAGATGAAACTTTGTCACCAAATATGTACGCAGTGCCTAGGTATGCATAACGTCAAGGCTGAGCGCCCAAATGTAGGCAACACCAACTTGATGATGTTAGAGAACAGAGAGCAGAGCGCGGCAGAGCAGGAGCGCAAGCGAATGGGTGTGTAGTGGCATCAAGTTGATTCAAGGTAGCTGCTAATTAACAGGCTGGCGCAAACGGACGTTCACGGCGAAGTTGTGTTGAAGTTTATTGAGCACACGTGCCAAAGTCCCAATGTCGTTGCGTGCGTGCTTTGCGGTAAGCGGAGCAAAATCCTGTGACCGGGATTTCGTTGGCCTTGTGCTGCGTCCTTGGCGCCGTTGTGGTCTCAAGTTATTTAATCTGGTTTCTTTTTACAGTTGTGCAGTGAACTTTTTGCATACGCCGGTTTGTTTTTCCGCCAAGTTAAAGTTTTGTGTTTTGCCACTGCTTGCTATCCGCCCCAATGGGGATGCGACACAAAATGGTTTTAATCTGGTTTTTATACCCAAGTGCAATTTTTTGTACTGCGTATCTTTAGTAAACATCGCATGGTGTCGATTTACCAGGCGGTACCGTCAGCGACTGGCAACTGGATTGATGTATTGCGGTTAGAAGTACGCCTTATCATATAAAATAGGTTCCCATTCAGGGAAGGATAAACCTAGAACGTACTGCTGATATATTAAAACTTTCTAACAATCCAAAATTTTCATAAAAACAAATCCAATTGTAAACGAGAATACTGATCACGGCACCAGAAATGAAAGAGCCGTGTTTAATACAAAATTATAGTAGAAAGGATATCGTGGCTGTCGACTACAACATAGTTTATAATTGAGTATTTAGGAGCCTGCAGATATTAAGAAAATTTAAGAAAATCGGCACTGGTAGAGAAATCGAAACTATCGGAAAGTAACGGGGTTTTCAATAAGAGCGCTACAATAATTCTTTAACCCTGTGAAAGCACATTAGATGCAATTATGTATGGAAGTCGATTTCTTGTCTATGGCCACCATGAGCACGGTTGCAGAAGTCCATATGCTGATGACGGTTATCAAGCATAAATCGGCCGAAGTTCATCATAAATCGCACGAACGAGGCGACCAATAAACAGTGTCATTTCGTGAAATAACACGTTCACCAAACTTGGTTTTCAAGACTGTGTGGCTTGCGGCGCTGTCCTCTTGGAACCATATATTGTCCAAGTCCATATCATCCAGTTCGGGCCAAAAATATTCGGTTATCATTGAGCGGTAGCGATTCCGATTCCGATGTTCCAAACCGTAATTTTTTAGGAATGTAATGGTTACTCATGGAGTATGTGTGGATTGCTGCCTGACCAATAACGCATATTTTGCTTATTGAAGAAGCCATGCAGCCAGAAATGAACCTCATCGCTAAAGATGATTTTTTAATGATAATCATTTTCAAGTTGTTGCTCAGCCCAAATCATAAAATGACGACGATTTTGTTTGTTAAGAGGCTTCAGTTCTTGCGTCAACTTGATCTTGTAAAAATGTAGGCCAAGATCTTTTCGCAAAATTCACAACAACGACTCCACAGAGAAGTTCAACAATTGAGAACGAAGTATGAGAGACTGATTTGGGTCTCCTCAATTGATATGCTAGCGGCAGCAATATTCTCGACACTATGGACACTTCTTTGTCTCACTGTCACGGGAACATTTTGTACTGCGCCTGTGTATTCAAAATTTTCTGCTAGACGATTAATTATTGATCTGAGAGGACGATTATGATGACTATAAATTGAAAGTAACGCTCTTACAGTTGAGGCCACTGACTCCGAATTTCAGCAGTAAATTTTAATAATTTCGACTCGTTGTTGGATCGTACAACTTTCCATTATGAAATGACAAACCTAACTGAAGAGAAATGTCAAAAAAGTTGGAAAAATATGGCATCGTTGCCGCCGCTATCTGTCTGCTTTTCTAGCGTTCCAGTTGAAAACCCCGTTATATATCCTGAAAGGGTTCAGGCATACACACATAATGCCACATTGTCGGTTCTGCGATCTTGCTTCGGAGACATGATAGCTTCTTGAAAGCGTAGCGACTACAAGATGAAGTATCAAAGTCATCCGTCTCCCCAAAAAGAATTTGGCTTCTCCATTGCTCGAACTTTATAAGATGATAGGAGTAATATCGAAACACATTAGATTAATGATCGCAGTAGACAACTCTTTTTTACCTATATAGATCTGTTGAGATTGGTTGCCTCGGGTAGACGGACTCTTAAGGGGGTTTCCCTGGCAAGACAAGGGATGTTAGTCAAAATTTACCCACTGGAAGACATGCGTACCGTAAGAGGCCACTAAAATGCACTATGGCTTTGAAATAGTTCCATAATATTCGGCTTGATATTAAATTATAACATTCCTACTTAAGACTAACCTTCGGGAAGTATCGTGGTGCTAGTCCCTCGACTAGAGTACGCTAGAGGCGTAAGGTGGAACCGAAGTGGAATAGGTGTACATTCCACTTTACCACAATTTGTACCAAATTATACTTTCAAATTTTGAGGCGCTGATCAGGGGGAAGGGGTTCTTAGTCGATAGTTCTATAACAAATGCAATGGATCCAAACTATATAATTGAGTCGGAGGAGGTGTCATTTTAGGAAAATTAGCTTTCAGAATAGCCTCCCGTCACACAAAATCTTCTGCAGTGGCTTCCAAACGGAGATCACAGCAATTTAAGTTTGCCCTCTTTTGCTAACAAAAGTGTACTTACAATAAGAAATATATTTCTACATACAGACAGCCAAAAGGCTTTGGATTCCCTAACGTATATCAGGGTCGAAGAAGATCTAACATCCAACTTCACAATAAACCTGCAATGGGTTTCAGGATATAGAGATATACCTGGTAACTGTGAAGAAGATGAACTAGCCAGAGCAGGCACCACCCCACAATTAGATTCCGAAGAAGAGGGAATTTATACACTTCTGGCTTTTTGTACATAATGTTTTATCGAGAAAAAAATGTTATAACTTTAGCTGAGTCCCGGTGGAGTCATTCTCTAACTTATCCAATAAACAAGAAAATTTGGCATGTATGGAATATGGGCCGTACATGCCGACTATTAAAATTATAGTATAAAAGGGACAAAATAAGGAGGATGAAGTTCTATGAGCGCCATGCACTTGGGAGTGGCCAGAAACGATTATTTTACATACGGCTCAAGCAGCTCACGACTTCCGGTCTTTGACCAAGTATTCTCTGGTTAGTCAGTTTTATGGCGAGCTAAAATGAGAAGCCGAACCATCGGGTTGTGCATCACGTAGAAAACTAACCCAATAAAAAATAAACAACATCCTCGGATAAGAAACCACCCTTTTGTTGATGACCATTGCAAACGAATTAAGGAACTATTGCCAACTGGTGCTACTTCGGACTGATAAGGAATTGAGAAGTAAAGTCCTCTCTAGACGAAGAAAGACAAAGTCCATAGGTCTAGTTCTGAGAGTTTTCGACGCAGTACCCATCCGCGGAAGCAGAAGAAGACCAGCTGGGAAAAGACCTGGACACCCGGTATCTCCAATTGACGCAAACAGTGATAAAAGGAAACGACAGGGGCGCTATTCTTAATTTGGCTATAACCGCGTAAGGACTACGCTAGTAAAGAAGAAGGTACAAGGAATAACACTATAACTCTAGTAGGAGTGCTAACAGGTTGCAATCGAATGCCAGCAAAATGTGAACACCATACAATAAAAATTATAGAGGCTACCAGGAGATAGAAGAAATTAAGACAATAATTCAACTTCTATGCGAATGCAATACTTTGTATGTGAAAAGAATTGCAACTAACGGTCGAGGGTTTCTTTACGCTGTTTCGGAGGATGCACAGATACAACTTTTTTATTGAAGAACTTCATCAGAAACATGTTTCAATGAAGCCATAATAGAGTGAGTTGATTTTAGTCCTAGTGGTTTCACAAAAACCTTCTAAAGGCTTAGAAACGTCGTCAGGCATCCATTCCATCTGCCTACCTACCTATTAGAAATTATAAGTGAGCCGGTTCTTTATAAACGACGCGATAAGAAGCAGTCATAATCAGATTTTTTTGAACTTCATTAAGGTTTTAATAAAATTAAAAAAAAAACACACAGAGTAAACATTATTCGGCTATCCAAACTCTGGGCTTCAGCCGCACTTCGTTTTCCCTTACTCTGTGATGTCTCTATTGGTGGTCTTGTCGATGTTTGCCGTCGAAGTGTAAGGACGAAAAAGTTGTCATGTTGTTATGTCACTGATTGTAGCTATCATGTTGTCGTTTCTGCGCACTTCAGAGTTCAACATTTTTATGATGAATGTTGCGTAAGATGAATGCTTTATGCACGACTTTTCACTTTTCCTGTAATTTTTCGCATTCGCCGGCACATTTGATGTTCTTCCATTTTATAGCAAGTAAACAATTTTTTTTTCCATTCGCCACTTTTCTTATCGCAGTTCACCACCTCCATTGCATTTTTGTGTGTTTTCTTCTTTTATAATCTCTTTCATTTCTTATTATCTTGTTAGTGCATTTGTGCGCTGGCCTACGACTGCTCGTGTCATTAAATTTCTTTAACGATTGTCGGACGCGCTATCGCTTGGCGTGTGAATAGCGCCTTGGACTTTTCAGATTTCTTTTGCTCGCTGTTGTTGTTGTTGCTGTTGTAAGTATTTATGGCGTTACCCGCAGCCGTTTTGTCATTTGCACATCGCTTCCGGTCTTCGCTCGTAAATTTCCATTCGTTAATGTGACTTAACATTCATACGTACTCGACGACCCATACAAATGTACTCGTATGTATGTTGGAGTGTGCGTTTGGCCCCCGTGGGTCCACCACAATCGCAACCATATTCTAATGTGTCAAATACATTATTTGCTGTCATGCTTTCCGCATAAATAAATTAGCCCCAAAACATTAGTTTATTGCATGCAGTCGACAAGTTAATTATAATTGCCTCAGCATCGGCCGTCGTTCGGTCCGGCACACTATGCCAATCTGTTCCTTCCTCTGCCTGTGTCGACTCTGCCCATTCGTACCTCAAATACAAATTAACGCTCACGAATGTCCTTTCCGAAGTGTGCGTGTACCCAATTCAGTATATGCTTGTTTGTTTGCATGCATGCCGGCCAACTTGTTGGTTATGCCCCGCCACAGACCGCCTATCAAATGACAACACTGCTACTTATGAACATATGTCGTATAACGGTAAATATGTACTTAAAAAAAGTCTTGAATAATTCATATGTTAATTACATGTTAATTTAATTGCGCAGATGTCCGGCGGCCAAAAAACGACCAAGCACCAAACACCAAACATGAAATTAAAGGTCTAAATCTGCCGGTAACAAACGACAGCAGACTATTTGAACACAGACATCCGTATATACTTTTGTCTAGCTATAGTCGAATCGACTAAGAGAGTTGTCCAACAGCCAAAATATCATGTTGCCGTTTATTTGTATTTGTTTATGTAAATATTTGTTTATGTAAACATTCATATGCATTATCTTTGTATTATAGTTCCTGGTAAGCTTTCTTGTATCCTTGTACATTGCTTTGATCATTGAGCTTTTAGTATCATCATTAACTGTGCGTGAGCTAGATGTGAGGTGAATAAGTAAACCATTTAACCAAAACTGCTGTTACTAATTTCCTATATTATTGGTGAAACAGGAACCCAAAGAGATCAACGTAAGTGTATTATAAAATTATTTGTTCTACATAATGATACTTTTTAAGTACAAAAAGAAACCTTGGCAAATTCATTTCACTCGAACCCCCAAAACCTCTTTCTCCACCTTATTTTGAGAGAACCTAGTTTGATGACAATTATTTGTCGCAAATAATCTGGATTATTTCCAATATAATATTTCATCAAATTTTACCAAGAAGGAGATCATTCACTCTCTCTTTTAACACTTACATATAGCTCGAATAAAATATTCTTCTATTCGGACAATATTATCTGACCGACTTGATTCCGTTCACTTATCGTATTTCGTGTGCACTAGCTCTTGAAGAATTCGAGAATTCGAATTCGAAATTCTAAAGAATTAACCCAAATTTCCCAAATGAACTATTAAGAAACTGCAAAGTATTTAAAAACGAATTGTACATTTGTGATTATTATAGGGAAACTTTAAACTTACAGTTAGGAAGTAAGAAGTAAGAAATCACACGACATCTAAAAGTGAGGACCAAGCTATTGAAATCACTGTCCAGTCTAAAAAAGCTAAACAAATTTCATTTAAAAAGAGATTATGTACTATATATTGAAAAATCGCCGATTTGACACAGATGGCTACTAGAATTAAATCCATATCATTTTTAGTTATTCGTTTGTGAATTAAATTATTTTGAGTGAAGCACCTTTATTTCCTTGTGAAAAAATTAATAAAAAGGAGTTTTGCGTGTTGATAAATAAGGAAAAAATCGGTTGAAGCAAAAACTTGACTTGATAACGAGTTTCCGAACACTGCTCCAAAAAAATCAGGCGTCTAGAATTGGTATGCTAGATTTAGACGTGGTGAAACGAGCACTGAGCCGCCCAAAGGAGGTTGTTATCAAAGAAGTCTATAAAAAAATTTTGGATGACCATAAAGTGAAATTGTTCGAGAGAGCAGAGACTATAAAATCTTTATTCAAAGTGGGTGCCGCGCCACCAAAAACCACGGTTTTTGACTACCTTGAAAAAGGAAGGACATAGCGTTATTGGACCGTTCGAAAGTCGAAAACGCCGAAAAACTCAAGCATTTAACGAAACCGAAAGAGTTATTTCACTAAGACAATGCACCATGTCACAAATCAGTGAAATCGATGGCGAAAATCCATAGATTGGGTTTCGAATTCTTTCCGCACGCTGGGAAGAAATTTTCGTCGAATGAAAAGGTGAACACCGAAACAGAGGCCTATTTTGAAGCAAAAGACAAATTCTACTGCAAAAATGATATCCAAAAGTTGGAGGGTCGCTATAATCAAAGTATCTGTCATCCTTGAATGTTGAAAAGAAAATAAATTTTGCCAAAAACCATTTATTTTGGAAAACGAAGACATTACTTTTTGATCGCTCTGTATTTTAGTAATAATTCATCCTTATCACGATGTTGTAACCTAAATCCGCCGACGAAAGCCCACATAATAAAACATCAAAAAATTACCTCGAGGTTTGACTATTTCAAAATTTTAGAATTTGTCATGAATATGACCATCTTCTATTATTTCCAAAAAGAGTATCAAACTCTAAATTCTCAAGAAAATCCTCGCTTTCGATATATACTTGTATATGCTTGAACTCTATATATAATCTAATTAAATACGCATACAAACAGATATACATATGTAGAGAGCTTCGCAGGATAAAGCCCAGCTGAGACTACATGAATAACTTAAGATTCAACGAAAAATGCTCGCACGTGGCGTGTAGATTAATGCTATCATTTGCGTATGTTTCTTAATTAAGCACAACAAGCAGGGTCTTTTAGTGTCTGTAACCCATATGTAAACACATGCCAACAGCAAAGCCACAACAATTGCATGTAAATGCGGATATGTGCGGATAATACACAAATTGAAATATATCTGGTATGTATCACTGTTTAATTTAAAACCGATATGCCGCACAGCAGATAGCTTTTAAATAAACTAGCAAGGAAGCGGCAAGTTCAGAGTCGAACATCATACGAAGGAATATAAGTTAATTTAGCTTATAGAGGACTCTCTGCAATTTTTGTATTTTTGACAGCGATTTGCATAAAACTGGACTCTTTGTTTGAGGAAATCTGAATAGCCACCAGTTATGGAAATCGGATAAGCCTGGTAAGAAGTTTCGTAAAAGTTTAGATCAATTAGAAACATCAAGGTGGAATAAGCTTTCATAAAATAGGAGATTTTACTTTTTCTCTGTTTTCGGTAGCAGTTAGCATAAAGAAACCTTTCTTTAATTTGGACGGAAAAATCTTACTGACAAAAACTTTTCTGGAATGGTCGGACATATTTATTTTTTTTTTTTTATTCTCGCCACATGTCGCAACAGAGAAGGTTCGCTTGGACACTAATTGAAACCGCTCAACCTTCCCAACTGGCATAGCTTTGCTCAAAGGGTTCTTGAAAAGTTTCAAGAAGATGAGTCCCCTCTCTGGGTCGATGGGTATGTAAGCAAACAAAATTGCTGCATTTTGGACGAAGAGCAGCCTGAAGAGATTAAAGAAAAAACAAGGGACTATTTGAAATTGAAGCTCGTGATCTCAGCGATCGATGTGATTTCACACCGTTAGACTTTTTCCTGTAAGGATATGTAAAGTCTAAAATCTATGCGGACATTCAGGCCTTGAAGCAAAATGTTACGTGTGTTATCCGCCAGTTATCTAACGAAATGCGCGAAAGGGTAAGCGAAAATTCAACTCAACAGATGGACCATCTTGGAGTTTCTGTGTTTTTCCTTAAAAAAAAAAGTAGGAAACCTCGAAATGGAACACTCTTTACAAACACTTTTATTATACGCTGTGAAAATATGCGAAATCGGATGACAACTACGTCTACTTTATATATAAAAAAATTTGTAAATCCCTTCTGATACTTTCACTTTACAGAATACAAATTAAACATTAATAATGTTATCAGAATAAAATTTCGCCCAAATAGTTAACCTTATGTGCAAAAATTGTCAAAATTGGAATATAATTTTTTAAGGACCCAGGCACGAAATATTATATGTGAACTTAAGTGCAAATAGCCGACTTTTTTAACCCAATATATCTATCAATCTGTGAGGTCTTGTTTAGAAAATCAGGGAGAATATTTCTGTGATAGCAGCATGAGTTCGAATCCGTGAAATGGAAAGTTTTTAATAAGAGCAGACATTAAACTACGATTAAATTCCTAATACCTTGGGCAGACTTTCAAAATTCCACCCAGGCATTTTTTGATTAATTTTTAAATTGATTCGTTTTTGGGACTTCCTAAGTACCCAGCAGTGGTGTGAAATGATATATCTAACCTAAAATAAACAGCTGTCTGCACATTTTTGCACTAACTTCTAAATACCTCGTGCGATTTAATGGTTAGGTTTATGTTGAAAAGAAAAGCAAATCGATTACAACATTGACTCCATATACTATAAAGCTTCATTGCCTCTTCATTCGAAAATCAATCGATATTCTGTATTGTTGTCAAGCATTTCCGAAATAAAAGTGTGTTAACTCCTAATCGAGCCGTGGCCGTTTAGCCTTACACTCCAACAGTCAAGCGGTGAACCCAACTCAAAGCATCTAAAGCACTGAACCAAGTCGAAAGGAGCACAAGTAAAAAGCCAAGTAAACTGAGGGAGTATTGTTTTGACTGGAACCAAATCGAAATGTTTTGCGCTTATCGCGCGTATTTAACACACACGCTCCAGTGGCCGGACAAAGGGGGCAGTAGTGAATGCCTGATTGGATTGGCAAGCGAATAATGACAGCGAAAAGCGGAGTGTCTGCTCGTCCTACTCGCGATCTCTGTGTATTACCATGTGCTGGGGAGCCGGAGTGCCAGCAGTTTGTGGTAGCTATTGTGCGAAACAATTTCAAAGATAAATTGGTAACTCACTGCCCAATAGTTGCGGCTTTCGGGTACAATTCGTACATACTATACATACATACAGATGCACCAGCATGGAGCTACTGCCATCATGATGAGGGCACATTGTTCCATTTCGCGGGCAAATGAAACGTAGCTTCCGCTTTGGCAAATTGCCTTCAAACGCCAGCGATTACAATTTTATCTACACTTCGACGGGTTCAGGCGGTTTAGTAGGCTTTCAACTGTGGCAACAGTAGTACATATACTTACATACGTATATCTTTTGTAAGTAGTGGGGCCCGGAATATGTGCAGCCGGCCTTCAATTGTCTAGTCCCGGCGGCTTGATGAGTTGTATCTAAGCTACTTTTTGGTTTCGCCACTCGTTCGACAGCGCATCACATAATCATGCATTTGCTGCTTCATCTAGGCCGATTGTATGCCGAACGAGCGTACAACAAGCAGCTTAACACGCACCCACCATTACACAATAACGCCGCCAGAATTTGACCACGCGTCGCACGGCGACCCGTCAGCGGAGTGCGGTGTACACAGCATTTGCATTTGGCAACCAATCGCCACACCAAACCACAACGCACTTCACTGACTACGAGTACGACCGAATGGCGTGTATAAATACCCGACCGCAGTATGCTTTCAAGTCATATTAGACGCGCGCTCGTTTGTTCATTCATTCATTCATTTGTTCGTTCACTCGCCGCCAATTCCGACATGACTTCAATCATTCAAACGGCACCGCATTTCATTTGATGTGCCACTAGCTGGTCCGACCGTAATCGCATTGAATCGAAATCGGGCGTATGACTGTCCGATTACGCAACGATTGCTCAATGAAGCATGCAAAAGACTTCTTTCTTCTCCACCACTCCCCTCAAACCGACTTTAATTTGATCTAATGCGTCGCCTTTAAGTTGATCGGCATTAGTACTACTGTATTTGCGGTAAAGTATGAGAGCGACACATAGATTGGCAGAAGGCATATCGTAAATTTAGTCGAAATCACATTGAATGAGGAGAAGAATCAAAATCAAATCAAGCAACTCAACGCCGTACAGTCCTAAAAATCCAAAAGGATAACGTCCCCTTCGACTCACCCACTTTGCGCATGCAGGTGCGCCCATTGCTTCATTTCCCTCGGGTATGACGTGCAAATCCGTGAACTTCAAAGTGATGGGAAAAAGTCGGAATCGATAAGTAGAAAAAAGTAATAAAACAACGGGAGCACAAATTGAATTTTAGTGTATTGAGTTGCACTATAATTCGGCCATTTTTTCCCCTTTACGGCAGCACTTCATTATTTTGTCACACTTTATGTTTCACACAATGCCTTGCAGTCGAATTTTATTCCATTTAGCTTTCCTCTCCCAAACTATTTGATGTGAAACTGGAGATAACAAGTATGTTGCAGCAAAGACAAGTTGGGTTGTCGGAGCCGAGGTTGTTGGTAGGCAAATACCTTTTAGTCTAACGCATACCAAACGACATACTACATATATGTAGTCCTCCTCTTTCTCAATCATTCAAGCACTCACTACACTCTGTTCCTCTCTCTAATCCAATTCGAACTACCATGGTATTCTCAACTCTCACTTTACCTGTTAGGTTAACGGAATGTACTTTCATAATTGATGGGGAAGCACAATGAAACATTTCGAAATAATTTAACTTATTTCAGGAGGATGTTTTGACTTAAAAATGAGTTAGGTTCTGTGAAAAGCGTATCAATTTCATATAACGAGAAAATTTTGTTTCATTGTAGTTGTGGATCACAAAAACAACCCCCGAGCTGCTGAATAATTTTAGTTGCGATCTTGACATTTTTCATGGATACGCTGAATTGGAAAACTAACGTTGAAAACTGGGGTCATACAGCAAATATCTTCGTCTTCTTTATTGGCGTAGACACCGCTTACGCGTTTATAGCCGAGTGAACAACAGCGCGCCAGTCGTTTCTTCCTTTCGCCACGTGGCGGATACTGCTTGGAATACTTTCAGAGCTTGAGTGTTTTCGTCCATTCGAACAACATGACCTAGCCAGCATAGCCGCTGTCTTTTAATTCATAATCTCATACACCTTATCGTTCCATCGAATGTGATATTCGCTGTGACAAAAGCGCAAAGGACCATACATCTTTCGCAGAACTTTTCTCTCGAAAACTTGCAACATCGACTAACGTATGGAGCACTGATTGGGTGGCTAGTATTATGGAATATCAGAAAGCTTAATGAAATACAAAGAGCAGTATGTGCAGGGGTTTTCGGGGCTATTAAGTCATGTCCGACCGAGGCGCTAGATGAGTTCACACAGAACGTAGCAGGAACAGAAATGAATAGGGACATAGCGCTATCCCGACCCATAAATGGAAAAGAGGGTTAGTAGGGGAGAAAGATACTATCTCTACTTATACCGACGGATCCAAACAAAACTGCGGAGTAGGGGCAGGAGTATACTTCAATGATCTTATCATTTCTGTCTCCATACGTCTACCAAACTTAGCCAGCATCTTCCAAGCGGAAGTGCTAAATACAGAAAAGGCCTGTAGAATCCTATTAAAAAACCAGGGAAGGAAACGCAGAGCAACCATATACTATACAAGGATAGCCAGGAAATACTGCTAGCTCTATCGACGTGAAGAATTATTTCCAGTGTAGTAAACAGTTGGAGTAAAGCTTTAAGCTCATTGGCAAGTCAACTCGCCTTATGCATAATTTGGGAGCATTGTCGGGTATGAAAAGGGAGATGTTTCAGCAAAATTAGAAACCCCTTTAGATGAATCCAATACCCTCTATGAATAATCAAAAGACAGTTTTATTTGCATTTTGTACAAATAATTTAGAGCAGGTTGAAATCAATAGCATCAGGCAATGTAACAAAACAGATATGGAATAGAACCAAGGACTTAATATATTTGTCCAGAAGTTAAAAATGGGACTGTCATATACCAATATTTGTCGCAACTGCAAGCTAGAAGGGAATAAGGTAACTATTTTCCACTTATTTTATGAAGACCAAACTCTACCACACACCCAATACAAAACACTTGGAACCCATCACGCACCAACGTCTGAATGGTTGCTCACAAAAAGCATAAGCGGTACATCTTTGTCTTACCGTAGTTCTCTTTAAGTCTCAAATCTTTTTGGTTACAAAGTTGTTGATGCTTGATAAAAGAATGGAGTCTGATCAAATCTATCCTTTTCATTTGAAATATTTATTATCTTAATTTATTTAAAATAATTATTCGAAATCCTATTTAGAAACTCTTTTTGGTATTTTTCGGTTTCATACATTTTTTTTTGCTAAGTTATTAATATGTATATAATATTTATTTAAAGATTCTTCAGAAAAAAATGTATAAGTAGTGAAGATCGAAGCCTCCAGAAATGATCTAGAAAATGATGAGAACAACATCCCTAAACATTTTAATTTGTCTATATTCTGTCAGGTCATGACAAAGCCTCCGGTTACGCATCAGGTGAGATTAACTTATCGTTTGCAATTTCGCCTTGATTTGTTGGCTGGCCTTTGTGCTTAATTCTAACCAACATATGCCAAATGCATATGCCTTAGACAACCGTATAAATATAGCAAATGTCCATCCCTTAAGAAAAAAAAAGCTGTTATACCCAATTTGCTAGTCAAAGGCAGGGTACTTTATCCCCTTTTATCAACAATTCTTACTTCATTTACTTGGCCACCCTTCTATTTATATTTAGCTTGCTTTTCTTTGATGTCACTTCATTGTTTTATGTATGGTACATATGATTTTTTGGCTTTTGGGTCACATACGAGTGTATGTACATACAGTAGTAAATGCATATCTACAAAATAACAGAAAATTTGAGACAAATTGATTTTACTAGATACCATGGTCTGCTTTAAAAATAAAATAGGTAAAATCAGTTAATAATCACTCCCACCTGTCATTTGAATATATCTCATTTGGAAAAGTGAACACACCGAATACAAAAAGGTGAATTATTCATATCCCCCACCACCATCCCCGTAATAGTAAGCCACTTCAAGAAACAAATTATATGATGGTGTAAAATTTCTATTAAATTACGATGACACTAAGGACATACATCATCAAAAGGGGAGTTATTCATCCGAGGCTTATCGTTCCTTTTCATTTTTACGTGGCGGGTCCCAAACCCAGTGCACAACCCTGCGGTGGGGATGTTTCGCCTTCAAACGGATGTTCTTAGGCCACTCCCAAGTGAATGGCGATCAGAGAACTTTCCTCACTTGCGTGAATTTCTACACATGACTTCATCCTCCCAACTTCGCAATTTCGGACTGAGTAGGCAATTGAGAAGTAAAGTCCTTTCTCGACGAACAAAAGCCAAACTCTATAAGTCACTCATAATTCCCGTTCCCGTATATGGTGCAGAGGTTTGGACGATGACAACAACTCATGAGTTGACGTTGCGAGTTTTCGAACATCGTATTCGATGGAATGATTAGATGTATGAGATATATGGCGACATTGACAATATATCGCATTTATACCAGTCATTTGTTTTATTGAGACTCAATTCAACGAATGTTACCATCGTCCATCTTTCTTCGTTTCAGATTGAGACTGATGATGAAAAAGTTGTAAGGTTTCTGAAATAATTATATATATTTTCCCGTAGTTCCTAGGTGGAGCACGAAATAATTACTCGCTATAAAGTAGTACTTGTCGGTAAGCATATTTATAAGCTAGATCTCAATATATTAGTCAGTTTACATAACAAATCGTTCAACTTCATTAAGAGAATTTGTCAGTATAATCAGCCCAACATTCATTATTTTATAATATTCGACCGAATAGACCACGTCCAGCACGCAGTGAAGAAAACATAGCAGCCGTAGCTGAGCGTGTACACGAAGACCGTGGAGAGTCACCTCGGCGGCGTAGGGACTGACGTAGGGAACGACTTTCGCTGTTCAAATGCTCCAAGAGGATAAGACGTTTTGGAGCCAAATTTCGTTTACATAGCAATGAGTCCCATTTCTGACACGAATTTGGGGCGAAGGCCAACTTGAAGAAATTCAACATCTGGCATTTATCCCGAAAAAAACAAGGTTTTTTGTGGTTTATCGGTAGACACTTCTTCAGAAATGAAGCCAGTTAACCGACTATTTGATGAATAAAATTGAAGCTCGCAATCTTTGCAGTAATTGGTTTCAACATGACGAGGACACTTCCCACACATCGCATAAATCAATGTAAGTACTTATTGAGAGAACAGTTCAGTGAGCAGATAATTTTACGTTCGTATGACATCACACCATTAAATTTTTTTCTGTCGAAATATGTAAAATCTGATGTCTATGATGACAATCCCGCTTCGATTCAAGCCTTGGAGCAAAACATCATACATCGTTCGACGAGTCATCGAAAATTGTACTCAACGGATGGATTGGACTCAATAGATGGACGAATGATAATAAACATACGCCATTAAACTTGAAGTTTCTGTGTTTTTTCTTTAAGAAAAAAGAAAGAAACCTCGAAATGGATCACCTTTTACTTACTTTGTAGTATGAGTACGAGCTATCTTCGCTTATCCGCTAATTATCATCTGTTAACTACAATAGGTTTCTTAAATCCGTGATGGAATGTAAGCTGAAGTTCCTTCTAGGGTTCATCCGTTGTCAAATATTAAATTTTCTTAGAGATTTTTTTCGTGAAGAAACCAGTTACGTCTATAAAATATATATACTTCTCTATATACATGATCCGCGTGAAGAGCAGAGCCGATTTAACAATGTCCGTCTGTCTGTCCGCATATATGTAAATTATTCCTTCGGTTTTTGAGATTTTCAACTGTTGACTTTTCACTACCGCCGATATCGATTTGGAGGATGGAGTCATGTGTAGAAGTTCACGCAAGTGAGGAAAGTTTTCTGATCGCCATTCCCGTGGGAGTGGCCAGAAACGATTCTTTTACATATGACTCAAGCAGATTACGACTTCCGGTCCTTGACCAAGTATCCACTGGGTAGCCTAAGAACATCCGTTTGAAGGTGAGCTAAAGTGAGAAGGCGAAACATTCCCTGCATAGGGTTGTGCGCTGGGTTTGGGACCCGCCACGTAAAAAAACCACCCAATGACAACGCAACAACAGCCTCAGATGAGAGACCCCACTTTTGATGACGACTATGGCAAACGAAATAAGGACTACGTTATCGAATCACTATAGCATATTACTCCGATACAAACCGTACGACTGTATTGTCCATTCTAACTTCGGTGTTACTGAAGTTAACGGTTATTCTTAGTTTTTTGTTTTTTACCATCTTTCCAACAAATGTGGAGACTATCTTTAACATTTTTTTTTCAGTGTAAAAGGTATTTGAATAAAACATTTACTATTGTATTCACATTTTAGTTGCAGACAATTGATTTACTTTGTGTTTATGTTCAAAGACTTGAGTGTCTTTCGGGAGGGAACTCCAACCACGACTGCTATCTAGTATATAAAAATATATACATGTGTTCACATAAGTACATATGTATGTATATATAATTTTGTATGTGGTGGCAATTGTTGTCTTACATTCATTTAGAGGTTTCCGAAGAACATATGTGGGCCCGTTTTTTTTAGATTGAGTTTCCGGGAATTGAATTGGATTTTGTGAGGTGTGGGTAACTTCTTGTGTCTGCGACGCACTCAGCCGTGCAGGGTAATCAGCCAGTCCACAAGCAGTTGGCCGTAACAAAAACAAAAGAAAATAACATCAACACACACAGTGATGATGTGTGTACTCAGCTTGCTGGCGGTACTTTTGTATGTCTATTCGTTGGCCTTTGGGCAGCCACAGGTGTGAGCAAACATTTCTTTAACTTGTCTACTTAGTTTGCAGATCCTTTGAGAATTTCTTTGTTTTTCTTTAATATTTTTCTGGCCAAGTATGCTGAGAATTTGTAGCACTTGAGACTGAATTTTTTTTTTTTTTTTTTTTGTACCCACTTCGGACTTCTGGTCTGGTGAAATAAATTACATTGATTGTTGGTCATTGGCACATACACCACGTTTTGGCCCATATTTTGATGATAAATATTTTGTGCGAAACATTTTTACAGCGAATACTTTAAATTTTACTTTGAATTTTCGCCATTAACTGTGTTAGCTATTTACTATAACTCGAAGCCTTCTTGTATAGTGGAGAGTACGACAGACAACATGTCTGTTAAACTCCACCGTGGAGTTTCTTATGCTTGAACCTCTTACTAAGAGTAGAAAATATTATAATTCAGAAAATATTATAATGAAGTGAGAGCTGCGCTGTTCTCTTTCGGGTACTAGGTGGGAATGACGGAGCTTGGAGAATTGTCTAATCTCGGCAAGTTTTTACTCTATAAGATATGATATTTTTTATACATATTTGCCAGGTATCGAGTTAGAAGTGATGGAAATGCTCATTTCGTATGTGACTATCATTTACTCAGACGGACAGACGTGCTGGCAGATATCGCAACATCAATTTGTCTCGAAATTATAACAATTTGAATAGCTTTATATCTCTTTAAAAGTTGAGGTAAAACAACCGACCGTTAGTGGATTATTATGAAAGTAAAACTAATGGTTGCTGGCAGGGTAATAATCTCTCTATCTTCTTAAATTAATGATGTATTTAAATGGAGTTTAATGAAACGAAGCGGAAGCTCATTACAAATGTAAGACTCACTTTAAAATGTAATTGGTTTTGGAAATTTGTGTGCCAACTCTAAACTAACTTTATTCGAACAAAACTTATTTATCGCTAAGTGCCACATGAGTCGGTTGACGAGCCCGAATACATATTTTAAACACGCAGATACCAGCAAAAGTGCCACAAAAGACATCAAAGTAAAAAAAAGCAAAGGGAAAAGTTGACTGACTGCAAAAAGAAAAAAACAAAAACAAGTAAGTTGCTTTCTTTTGTGTTTATTGCGAATTTAACTTTTAGAATTTTTGTTTGCAGACAACGGCACCACGATTTGTAAACGCATACGCATTTATGGCTGATGAACAAATGATGGCATCAAACTGCGCTTGTATATGTGTGTATGTGTGTGGCTGTGTCTGTGCTAGTTTATTTGTTTTTGCTTTAAGTTGAAGTTGAAAGTTTGAAGTGTTAGCGACTTTTATATTTATTTACTTGCCACCAAAGTGAAAATGCACATCACTCAAAGTTCAAACCTCAATTCCGTGGGGATAATGATGCCTAAAGCGTCATTCATGCCACAATTTCGCCGACTGTGTGATTGCTAAAATATACGCAGCGCACACACCCACATATATCATATACATGTGTGCCTATCAAATAAATTTTATATGTACATATATGTATATGAAGTCTGAATGTGTGTATGCATGTGTGTGTGTGTGTGTGCGCTCATAGGAAGCACTTTGGCGCTTGGGGGCCGCACATTGTGCCCACATCCATGTTTGCCGGCACGATTTAATGCTCTGGGGAGTCTTGCATATCATCACAGGCGCACGCCTGCACAATCAAACAAATAACAATTACACATACACATGTGTACACTCACTTCCGTTCTCAAATATATGTATGTTGGTAAATATATGTGAGTGTGTGCAATCATGCCGAAATGAAGTGCGCGTTAAGCATTTGGCGACAGCATTTGGGAGTTGGCAGTTGGCGTTTGTTGGCCGCTCGCCTGCCGCATAACTGTGAAATGCGCGAATCACATATCGAAAAATGATTCCAGATATGTCAGCGAAATCTGCTCTTCAAGCGCCGATTGCGAAGACGGCATAAACTGTTCCACATTCCTCACCGTCGAACCCCAAACAACACACATCAGCTTGGCAGCAGCTATAAAAATCGCTTAAGTATGTACGCAAGCTGGAGCTAGCGTGCGTTGATGCGCTCCTGCGTTCAGTGGCTGATTGTGAGAATATTTTCGTATATATCTTAGCGATTTAAGTAATTCTTTTGAGTGGAATTTTATTTTTGGGAGCTCACTGCGTTTTTCCACGGCATTTATTTTATTTTTCAGCTTTGATGATGAGGATTCCTTCGGCTCACTGGCAGTGTTGCGTATGTGTGTGCGTGAGCTTAGCTTACGACTGTGAGAGTGCTGATAAAATTAAACACGTGAATGATTTGTGCCGAAATTCAAGAGTGGGTTTATAAATATGTAAACGCGCAATCAAACTTCGCCTATATTAATATTTTAAGCAAACATGAGGAACGTTTTAAGTGTAAAGCTAGTTAGCACTGGGACAGCCCTCCGGCACATGAAGTTTATGAAAACAAATTTGGTTTATTCATAAACAATTTGCACTGTGAATTTTTTTATGACCCATGCGAATAGTTTATGCTTACCCATATACACTTTACCACAATGCATTTTCTCGAATTATGCAAATGTGACGGCGAAAGCTCTCGTTTCAAGCCGGTAATAGGTCATATTTATCGTAAGCCTAATTCTTAAAAAAACTATGCTGCTATGAGCAAAAAATAGTAAGGCTTTGTTCAAAATTTGAAAATTCTCAAATTATTCTTCAAACTCTGTGCCGTCCAAATCAAAGAAATCCTCCTTGACCCCAATATGCTTGTGCCAATGATTTTTCCAATCCTCAAAACAGTTGTTAAAGTGAACTTCCGGAATAACGATTCTCGTTTAATGTATTTAATAGACTCAAAACGGTTTCTCCGGTGAGGTCGTTTAAGTTTGCTGAATAGCCAGAAGTCTCACGCAAGCTAAATGAGGTGAATCAATGGTTGCTGCTTGATATTAGTTGAAAATTTTGTAAAAAACTCACGAAGAATCAATGAAGTATTTGACTGTGCATTGTCGTGGAGCAAAAACCAGGAGTTTTCGACCAATAATTCCAGTGCCCTTTTACGAATAGCTAATTGCAAACGACGCATAACACTCAAATCCACTGAAATCGTATTCCTTGTTGACAGTTTGGCCGGTTGGAAGCAATTCGGACTATACCACATCTTGATAATCGAAGACAACTGTCAACATAACTTTGATTTTTAACCAGCTTTGACTTTTGTTTTTAGGCTTCGCCGAATGCACGTTATGTACTTCAGAAAGACAAGCGTATACTTAACACTGATGATTATTTTGATGCGATATTTTGCTCAGATGTCACCGATAGTCATACTAAACATGGTAAAAAAATATATCGACGAATGGGTTTCATATACAAGACTTAATTCCGTTAGTTCGGTTTAAATAGCAGCTATATCCTATAATGATCTGAAACAGGCCAAAGGGCTAAATGACTTATTTGTAATCTCACTGCTCTGTAAAAAAATATAAAGTAATAGAAATATAATCCAGAAATTTGCCGTTTTATATCAGAAACAAAATTAAAGACCATTTTTGAATATCAGCAACGCAACTCATCGCAGCCGTGTGCAAATTTCAATTTATTGGAATTTTTTACCTCTGTAATATTTTATCTCTAACTCATTCACTCTGTGTGATTCTTCAGAAAGAATCGATCGATCTGGAAAAGCATCAAATATGAGAGATACACTGCTGGTAACGTTCCGAAATTGAAGATAAAAAGCTGAGGAAAATGTTCGATTCATTTATTTAGACTCGAAAAAAATGGCGGCAGAACTTAAAATATACGAAGAAAAACCAAGAGTTCGAGACCGACCAGCAAAACGCGAAAATTTCTGCGTGAGAAGTTGCGAAACCACAGAGTTTCAGTGTACATTCCTTTGTTGGATACAATCGGTTTGAAGACGCGCTTTTGTAGAGAAATATTAGATAGATTTGTGTTTGATGTTTCTAGAAAAAGTATGTGCTTTGAGTACGTAAGAAATGGAAAATCTTATTGACTGCTTGATATATAGATTCAAATGGCTTTTGGATAATGACAACGTCGTACGATTTTTGAAGCTCACAGATGGACTTGATTACTAGCAGTGCCATTGAGAGCAGAGAAAAAATTCAAAAGACAACAAGTTTTTTTTTTTCAATTTAGTAGTATTTGTTATTAGAATGTTGATGTTGAAAAAACATTCATCAAAAAATCATCTTCTCATTTCCATTTCTGGCTTAATTTCTTCGCCAACAAACCAAATTGTTTGGGCTGTGTCAAAAACCTCGGTTCAGGAAACACAATTGCAATATTGGACCTTATTCATTTCAAAATGAGGCAGGAGATGCCGTTATCATTAATAGCAAGCTTTAAGAAGTGCTGTTAGCTGAGGTTACTTATTGAAAAGGTTGGACCACGAGGAATTGCTAGCAATAAATTGTATATAATATATGTACTCCCGTTAAAGTTTTCCTAGGAGTCTTCCTCTCTTCGCTTCTGCGGATAACCACTAAACACAGGTGGCAGTATATAGGAAACTACTTACTATCTATCAAGATAGTAACTCCAAACGCGATAATTCAAAGATTGTGGTAAACATTAGTGAATTAGTCTAGAAGAGAAAAAAAAAAGTTGATTATCTTTGCGTATACCCTGCCAGTATAGCTTAGGATGCCAACGGATATGCAGTTCTGGACAATATGTCTATAACGTCTCTACCGCTAACTGGTATCCAGAAGCTACTTTTATACTAGGGAGAGGGCACATTCATTTTAAGCGGTTTTTTGTAAAAAAAAAAATAAAAATTTTAATTTTTTTCCTTGGTCAAGCTTTCAGTTAAGGTTTTAACTAAAACACGTACTTTTTCACTTTAGATGACCCCGTAAGAAGTTATCCCGTCAAAGCGGGCGCATCTATTTTTCGAGAGGTCATCGGAAATGGCGTCGCAATGGCCGAGTTTAAAATATTTTTTTCCAAAAATTTCAGAATTCCTTTGTTAATAGTGTATGTTTGTAACAAACAAAAATTCTAATAAAATTTTTCATTTTTTATATGAGAAAAAATTTTTTGAAAAAATTCTGTTTTTTACCGGAGGAAACTATTTCAGTACGTGGGATGGACCAATTCTGTTTTTTTTTTTTAATGGATTTCTGATATTTCTACAAGAGAGAATAAGAAAAGCTTGCTTTCTTGTTGTTGTGTTCACAAATGCCAGCGACTTTCCAGGGTTAAAATATTTATTCTTGCCCATTCTAAATTGTCTCCCATACCATGTAACTGTCATAGAAAAATCAGAATTTAATAAAAAAAGCGGAATTGTGGATGAAGTAAATACCAAATAAGCAATATATGCCGCAACAGCTATTCGCCATGGGCTTAGCAGGAGCAGTGATGCACAAATTGGTGGCAGATAAGAAAGCAAATATGTTTGTATATATGTAAAAATATATATATATGTATTTATACGGAGTTAAGAGTATGTGTACAACTCAAGCTAAAGCCATAAAGTACTTGAATTTCGCTGTCATACGAGCATTCGCAGCGAGCGAAAGCGGAAATGACACACACACACACACACACACATGCATATTCTAGTAATGTACTTGTATATTTATGCCAATAATCCCCCAACGGGGGATCCAACGACGGTTTCAATAAACAATTCGCGCCGTTTAGTGTCTAAGTATTTGCATAAATTCTGCACTTCACCGATAAGCATAAGTAATGTTGTAATGATGCTGTGCTGTGTGTTTGTTGTTGGCGTAAGCGCGATGCTCATAAAGCAAATTGCTGCCATCAATTGATATCAGAATTGAACGAAAGCGTGTCAATATATCGAAAGGGGTGAAAACTGCAAGCGTTAGCAGAGATACTGCTGTGTTTTGATTACAATTTATCAATCTTTTTATTATTACTTAAGAAAGCTTGTCATAATATTAGATTGGGATTTAGAGAAATTGGCATTCACATACATATTTACATGCATGTAAGTAGTGCAAAATTGAAAATATGAAATCTTGGCAGTTTCCATGCTTCCTAACTAACTGAACTATATAACGCATAAAATTAAAAAAAATGGCATATAAATGAAGGCAAAATTTAAGGAAATTATTCACTTGCGATTTTCAGAAAATTAATATAATATTTTGCATGAATTTATATCGAAAATTCATAAAAATATTTGAGAATGTTTCAGATTTTGGAGTTGAACCGGCAAATATTTTTGAAAATATAAGTCCATTATGTAAGACTTTTTTTCTCTTAGTATAATCGATTCCTAACACTGCATCTGATTTCAAATCCGTGGAAGAAAAGTTTTCCAAAACGGCTGAACTGATCGATTAAAAATTTTTGCACGCACTTCTGACACTAGTCCGATTCCAAATTCATGGAGAGCATTATAATAGTCGATGAGACATGGGTTTATGAGTGAGACATGCAAATAAGTCAGCAACCATCGGAATGTAAAGAAAAAAACAAGCCAAACCACAAAAAAAAAAACACGTCAACGCAGCACAAAAATCACGGTAATGCTCATAGTTTTTTTCGATACTCGTTGTTTGGTGCAACATGAATTTGTTCCGTAGGCAGAGATAGTCAATAAGGAGTTATACTTGGCCGTATTGAGACGTTTGCGGGAGAACATCCATCGAAAACGGTCGGAATTGTAGAAGCACAATTCATGAATCTTACACGACGATAATGCAGCATCGCTTCGAGCCACGATTGCGACCAAAACCAAAATCAAAATCGCAAAGAATACCATCGATCAACCACTCTATACATCAGATTTGGCTCCGCGTGACTTTATCAGTTCCTCTAACTGAAATTGCCGCTACTTGGAAATCCTTTTCAATCGACTTTATCAGTTCCTCTAACTGAAATTGCCGCTACTTGGAAATCCTTTTCAATCGAGCAAAGAGAATAAAATGAAGGTGCTGGAGGCCATCCTAAAAAGTGCTGATGAAAAGCGTTTCGAGGACGGGAAAAATCATGAGCATAATTGTATTACATCTGGTGGGGCTTACTTTTAAGGTAACAAAATAAATTTTGATGAATAATTAAATGTTTTGGGTTTTATTTACAATTTCCGGGCACTTTTTTATCACAATATAATTTAAATCATAAAATCTGATTGAGTCTGATTCAGTCAGTCAACACTGTGACACAAATTTAACGTACATACATACATACATCTTTAACATTTATTCTGGAAAAAATGTTCAACCAAATTTTAGTCTCCAGTTCCGGTATTTTGTATGATTATTTAAAATTATTATAAAAAATTACATTTAAACGAAAATGCTAGTGAAATTTGATCAATTAAATTTCTAGTACATTATTCTACCAAAATAATGAAACGAACGTAATCTATCATAAATTCTATAATGTAGCTCACAAAAACCGAAAAATTCACAATTATTTGATAGGAAAAATATCAAAACGGGGATAGTTAAGAAGCAAGTGTTGAACTCATCCTTTTGCAAGTAGCTTATGGACCTGGCATCCGGTAAAGTTTTCATTCATTCCGCCTATCACAAGACCTCTTACGATTTACGCCAAGCCTGAAGGATCTTATACATAATTGCACAGTTGCTATCAGCTGATTAGTGCCTATCAGCCAAGCTTGTGGTCCAACCGTAACAGTAGTGCACTACAGAAGAAGACAAGAAGCCTGTGGAGTTCCCACCCATTTCTAATTTACAGCTCGTGCAACTGAAGTACTGCAATTTCGTGCAATTTCGCCAGACACCTAAATTTGAGTTGGAAGTAACTCATTGCCAAAGATAAAGAGTCGATATATTCGTTCACAAATCTTGAGCGGTCAGTGGATTCACTTACGAACGAACCCTTCAGTAGGCTTGAACCCTTAGTTCATTGATAGTTTCTGACAGTAACTGGGGACACGGTAAGCTTTCATCCATCCATAAAAATGTACACCGCTCTTCTCCTCCAATAGTTGAACAAATTAGCAATTTCAAAAAGGTATACTCTTTGAGAAAACTTCTATGACTCTAAAAACCAAAGTGGGTTTCTGAATATGGAAAAATCACTTCTGTGAATAAAAAGAGTTTAAAAGTGATAAAAACGTTTGCATGAAGACCGAGAAAACACCAACATTCAGTCCTAATTGGAAGTCCAGAGATGCCAACAACTGGTAAAAGGATTTCAATAAAAGTCGATTTTCGCAAGCCGTTTATACCAAAATGTACTTAACTGGAATGCTAATGATTTTTAGTAACTATTGGCATAAATATTTACATTTTTTATTTTATGAATATTCTGTTTTAAATCAAGTTATTGGCAGAAATGCTTAGGCTCGACGAATAGTTTGATCCAACTCATAAATATATAATAATACTTAAAAATACTAGAAACAAGAAAAAACGTTAACTTCGCTTGAATCCATGCTAAATACCCTTCACAGGTGCATTTCTGTTAGTAACTATGTGTTCAGTTTGTATGGAAGCTATATGTTATAGTAATCCGATCTGAACAATTTTTTCGGATATTACATTGTTGCCTTAAAAAATAATCTATACCAAATTTCGTGAATATATCTTGTCAAATGTGAAAGTTTTCCATACAAGAACTTAATTCCGATCATTCAGTTTGTGTGGCAGCTATATGGTATAGGGGTCCGATATCGGCAGTTCCGACAAATGAGCAGCTTCTTGAAGAGAAAATTACTTCTGTAAAATTTCAAAAGAATATTTTAAAAACTGAGGGACTAGTTCGTATATATACAGACAGACGGACAGACGGACAGCTCGACATACTGATCATTTATATATGTATATAGTTTATAGGGTGTCCGACCCTTCCATCTGGGTGTTACAAACTTCGTGGCAAACTGTTCAGAGTATAAAAATGAAGTGGATTGTATTCAAGACTAATCAAAAGAGTACTCCTACATTAGGAAACCACACAAATGCATTCTAATAAAAAAAAAACCTCAAAAACTAAAATATTTTGGTTGGAGTAGGGAYTTTTGTAGCTTCAAAATTGCAAATAAAATATTTTTAATGATAAAGGCAGTGTGTGGCCGAAAAACGSATAAAACTACAAGAATAATTTACGTAATTTACGTAAAACTTTGCTTATCATAACAAGCCAACTTTAAAAGTCAGCAACAGTTAACAAGCCGCAACGAAAACATATGTATTTATTTAGTTTTCAACAACACTTTCCATTCTTATATAATATACTCGTAAATGTTTAGCAATTACTGAGAATAGAATTATCAACAAAGTCGTAACCACACACACTAAAAATGCAGAAAAATACATACAGAGAAACGCATATGTATAGTATCTTTATTGTATATACTTAAATGCAAATAAATATTATATATATATAATAATATATGTGTACATCTCGCATATTTGGAGTGTTTCCTGCACCCCAGCTGAGGTTTGCAGTAATTTCGCTTTACTAGCGAGTTGTAAGTCCACAATTAGTGGGAAACTAAAAAAAAAACATTAAGCAAATATTTTATATATATRTATTTTTTATCATGTCACACACATACATTTTGTGCTGTACAGTTGCCCGCAATTGTTTAATTTAACTATTTCCTACAGAACAAGCAACTTTTCCAACGCAAGCGAAACTCAAGTTGTCAGGGCGTATACGCAACCAGCAGCATGCAAAGGCGAAGGCAACGAAAAAGCGGCAAGCARGAAACGTATCCAGTTTCAGGCGCTGCTTTATGCTGCTGCTGTTGGTTGCAAATATTTACGTTGAAATTAAACATTAAATGCTTGCATGAGGACACATTTGCGTAAATTTAAGAACGGTTGTTGACCGAGCACCCACTTTCACCAAATTAAAAGTGAAATATTTTATTAGCAAACACACTGTTGCTTCTGTACGCGTATGCAATTTTCCTTCAATTCGCCGCTTATATGCATTGTTGCCACGTACATGGCGGAGGTAAAGTGCATGCTTATGTGTGTGTATGTTTATATACAAATATTTACATATGTATATAAAAGAAATTATGTATTTTTCTATAAATTTCACTGCAAGTGCTTTCCTTCACTGAACCCAGCGAGCAAAATATATTTGATAATATTAATATTATTTAAATGCTTGAAGCTTAAAGAAAACTATTTGTGATATTTCAAAAAATTTATAGAGGATGGACCCGTGTGTTCATATTCAATGGTTTTTATTTGACTCACCTCGTTCAAATAGTTTAGCCGCTAGAGTGTTTACAAAGTTGAAACAAAAATGTGATTTTTKTCTAAAAACTACATTGTTTGTGAACACTATTGCCACGCCCCTGGTAGGAATAGAAAATAGGTTGACGGCTTTTCTTAAAGCTTTTCAAATTATGCAAGTGGAGAAATTCTCTTAGCGCCATTCACTTGGGAGTGGCCAGAAACGATTCTTGTAGATATGACTCAAGCAGCTCACGACTTCCGGTCTTAGACAAAGTATCCTCTGGGTAGCCAAAAAACATGCCTTTAAAGGCGAGCTAAAGTGAGAAGGCAAAGCATTCCCCTCCCAAGTGTTGCGCGCTGGGGTTGCAACCCGTCAAGTAAAAAACGCCCCCCCAATGAAAACCACAAACAACCCTTATGATGGCGACCAATGCAAACGTGTTAAGGATAACAGTTTTAGAGTATGCATCTAGAATGTCCGGTCCCTTAATTGAGAAGGTGCCGATGCCCAGTTGGCTTATGTCCTCGTGAAAATTAAAGTTAACATCACTGCTGTCCAAGAAATGAACGGGACAAGAACTGAAACGGCATATAAACGAGCGCAAATTCGGTATGGGATTCGTGGTTGGAGAGAGACTCCGCTGCCGAGTTCCAGCATTCACCCCGGTGAATAAACATCTAGCCACAATCCGCATCAAAGCGAAGTTCGTCAACATATCGCTGATTTGCCCCCGATGGAAGAGAAGAATGATGTGACCAAAGATGTCTAATATCCCGAAATTTGTTGAGGCTAATTGACTCACCGCAGCCCGATATATGGTTATCTGTAGTACTAGATTCCAGCATACTTGTCTGTCTTCGGATCAAAAAGCCACTAACCCCATATCGATCATGTTGTGATCCAGTGTTTTAGTCGTGCGTACCATCCGAGATCCTAAAATTGACTCGGGCCACTATCTTGTTGCAGCCTGTTTGTAGCAAAAAACGCACGTCAACAGCCGAACGATTTTCTACTCGATATGCACTCCTGCTCTCTGAGAGCTCTTGTCAACAACTCGGTATAAGGGGCATTAATCTGAAAGTCTGAAGGTAAAATTGGTACAAGGCGTATGAGCCTTCTTTGAACATTGTTTATGAATTGTCCTCACTAAAAATGGCATAACTAATCTGGGATATATATGCAAGAAGCTACTGAATTAAGCAAGTAACTCGAAGCCATTGTAGCTCCGAGGCGCCCTTATATATGATACCCCTGCGATATACAGCCAAAGTTCGTGTGTGTTTGAGCTAATCGCAGAATGTATCGATACGGCCGACTAAAACGTCATATAAAATTGTTCGATACCATATTGATAAAACGAATTTTAGTTTAGTTTAAAATGGGTCAAATAATTAAGGTCTAAAATCAAGAAAAAATTACTGTTACCGAAGCGTTTCGAAGCCCAACCCATTAAATTTTTTACACAGCGGAATTTCTAAATAACCTATGTTCATCTTTAAAATGTACTATTTTCCAAGTTTTCGTTTCGTTCCAGTAGCATATTAACGAGTTGTTTACCCGTTTATCCAGATAAATTCCTTCCTCTTTGATTTCCTCACCCTCGTTATATTGGTTTACATGAGTATATACATATGTAGATTGCTGTAGAGCAACCAGCACTTGCAGCATTCATTAAAAAACACTTGGCCGACACTTGCAGGCGGCGCCAACTTACAACAACCAGTACACAGAAAATGAATTGCACCGAAGTGAAAATATGAAAATGGCTATTATATATGTACTCGCATGGAACAATTTTCGACTGTGTACCCTTTTACGCCGCTCTCATTATGCTGCCCAACGCTGTGTACACAATATTATTTTAAAAGTTTTTTTTTCATGCGGTCGCAAAGTATGTGGGCGGAAGTGCATATGTGGAGCTTGAAATACAAGGATATATAGGTATTTGCCTACGATAAATACGTATGTATATATGTATGTGCATGTGCAACAGTGGTGCGCTAGTTGGCCCAGTTTAAGCGGCGTTGTGTCGACCAAGCCAAGCGGAGCAAAGTTTGCTCGTGCAATTTATATAGTGTTCATGTTGCACTCGGGTGCTGAATGTGTTGAATAAGTGTATATATGTTTGTTTGTATATATGTATACATGTATGTATGTGTGTAGGCTTGACTTTTGCGGCAATAACTAACTTCTATGCGCTCACTCAACCACACACTGGCAATATGTTGCCAAGCGTCCGGAAATTGTTGCAACTCACTACTCGTGCTGCCGCAGCCAGAGCCGCAGCCGCTGTTGCGCTTTTCCTTTTTGCCTCACAAAATTTTTGCATTTCCATTGTCAGCAGGCTGCCACCGCGCTTGTGTGTACTAACTGCTGCCATTGTTGCCAGCGTGTTGTATGTGTATGTGTGTGTGTGTGGTCATTAGGCAAGAGCAAATGTGCTTTGCAATAGCCAAGAGGCAAGAGCCAGTAGCGATAGTTGCAGCAGCATTTTATTGCCCTCATTTGGTTAGCTGTCACAATGTGTTGCACAGTGACCAATACAATGGATTCATTGTAGGCACACACGCACCCATACACACATGCACATGCCACACAGCCACATTATGTGGATTACATGCATGTCAGTGTGTGTTTGTGAACCTTTACGAACGTGCAGCAAATTGCTGCATTTTCTAGCGCGCTGAGCCCTAATTGTCCACTACAGTGGCGTGCATATTGCATGAAAATCAAATGACCCACAGAACGTCAAAATGCAATCGTCGAACTTTCTAATTTTCAATGAAAATGGCGAAATAGGCAGCCCTGTTGTCGTTAACGCGTAGATAACGGTAAATTAAAGGAACATTGAGCACTCATTCGATTTCGATTTTGTGAAGAAAGGCGCGACTAAGCGATAAGAAATATAGTCAAAATATTATCTTGAACCTCTGTTGCTAGATTCGTAGTGAAGAAAATCGGGTAGAGGGGATAAATAAAGACAATATATGACTTCAGGATCAAGACACTTACAACTTTTACAACTAACACAACAATAATATGTATTATGGACAATAATTGGCGAAATATAACTACTATTTGTGTTATGAAGCTGCAATAAAAGTCTCTTTGAAATTTTGCTGTTCAATGGATAGAGCCACTGGCGTGAATTTAGAACTTTCTCTGATATTCCAAATCTTGTGTTCCACTACCTAATAGCTTGGCCAGCATTGGGCCACCATCGGCACTTGCACTGTAGCAAAGGCCTGTTGGCCCAAGATTGATCGCAGGAGATCTATTGATCTCTTTGCCCTCAGTAAGGCTAGCCTCTCCCTAATTATGGGGATTTTAACATGCCATTGCCGTATTGGCGTCCATGCTGTAAGGTTGGGAATCTTACCAGACGCCGTCAGCAGTAGCTGTTTGGAAGAATATAAGGTGGAAACTCAACTGAACACTTCCTTCTTGACTGTAACGCGTTTTGAAGGATGAGACTTCTCTTGGGAATGCATACGGTTACTACGTATACCAGTCCACGTGCAATCATCGGTCAGCCATCTAATCTACATACTATATTGATTCGACCTGAATAATTCCTCCGAAAATTATATTATGCCATCTGGATTTTTGAAAGAGTAAACAGCAATATTTACTTCAGCATTACTTTTGACTTTCTATGTCACTTTAATAAGTTCTCTTTCTGAAACTCTCTATTTTCTTACTCAGTACTGTTATTTAGGACAATTTTTTCAATGTTTGGTTAGCAGCCATCGCAAAAAAAAGATTATTCACCGAAAGAAGCAGTCTTGATTAAGTCAATCAGATATCAAAATGATAGATGTCTGCCAAATTCAGCTGCCAGACATTCAGAAAACGGCACATAATTGTTAAAAAAATAAGTGACGCTAAAGTAACATAGTGCAATCTTCATCTATTTATCTTATCTTTTCTTAATACATACCTACATAGTATACAAGTTAGTACATACTTTCATTTTCTAATTGAAGTAATTCAAAAGAGTACCTTTTCCTGCTGCACTGTATTTCTTGGGGTGAAAGAGCGCTCTCCCTAATATGTTGTGCCGATTTACTGAATAAACGAAAAGGAGCAAAACATAAAAATATAAGAAAAAATAATAGAAAAAAAAGAATAAATGTAAAGAGTTATCGTCAACAAACCACCAAACTACTGCGCAATTAATGGCTGAGGGTGGCAGCTGTTGTAAAGCGCCAAAATACAGCTGACACACAAAGAGTGAACGCTGCGAGAGTGAAAGCTTTAAAATGTCAATTTCTATGTTATTTAAAAACAATCACTAGAACTCTTGATTAGTAGAAAATATGCAATAATAATTTAAATAGGATTTTTTTATACAAAAAATGTAGTAAGCCATTAAAATTGTAACGACAACGAATATATAAAGCCAAGACATACACACTTTTCTATTAGTTTTCACTGCAAATTTTTGAACAGCTCAGTGCTTAGTCCCTTCTTATGTTCAATTAATTTATTAGGGTAGCGAAATCTAAAGATTTCCATTTCATGCTACTTTATGGTTCCTCAAAAATCCTTGTAAATTATGTTTACGAGTTTATTTGATTTAAAAACGGTAACTTACTGTGTTTGGCGGGCTCAAGTTGACTTATGTATGTACTATATGTATATTTATGTGTAAGTATTTAAAGATACAAGAATTTATTAAAGGTAACGTCATAAGTAAAACTAAAAAATTATTTCATTATGCTAATACGATTTTTTAAGTTAAATAAATGCTTACAAATATACAAAAACAAATAACATGTTAACATAAATAATTGTGTATACCAGTGTGTCTTTTTTAATAAAATCCCCAAAGTACAGAATTTTGAAGAAAATTAAATTTTAAATTGTTGGCCGTGTCTCGATTGAAAATTATGTCTTTCAATATTATATTAAGGAATATTACCAAGTGTATTAAACCAAAGTCAAGATTCAATTATAGAGGGTTTTGTCGATGTGAAGCGTGCTTTCTCTTACGAAAGAAGTGTAAGTCCATAATGTCAAAATTAGTTGTTTTTTGTTTTTCCCATGATTTTCTTTTTACATTCCTTTATCACCCAAAACCCCAATTTCATTGGTTAAAATTTTGGAACTTTTTTGACATTATGGATCAAATTATTACATATGTACATTCATACATATATGGGTGATCGCTTCTACCACTTTCATTTCAAATTGTTTTATTTTAATTTGAATTTCTATTCAACATTTTTAACTACAGATTAAGGTTAGAAATTAATCTCTTTTAACATAACTAGTCATATCATCACCGTAAGCGCAAAGAAAGCCCAACTCCTTTTGGGTTAATTTAGAACACCAAAGGTGGCAAGAGTAACTGGCAAAAGTGAAGGGATTCATGTACGACAAGACGCAGTCAGAATGTTTTGCCAACTTTGCCTCAATCTAAACTATATTATTCGCTTATACATATATATGATGTTATAAAGTTATATAAGCCAAACATTGTATTGGTAATAATTTAGCCTTTACAGCAGAAGCAGTCTAGAATATCGGTCATGTCGAAAGTTATTCTTTTTGGATTATTGAAATAAAGAAACATTTAAAGATTGCTAACCATTGTATAGAATGGAAACTGTCGGTCCTACATACATATGTACATATAACATGTTAACATAACATATGTACATATGTATGTATATATCCCGGTAATTAAATATACTGAGTTCTTTTTCACAAAATAAATATAAAATAATATATAAAGGAAATAATAATGAAAATATTCAAATGGTTAATAAAAATAAAAAAAAACTTACAAGAAGAGAAATTTAAATTTTTGGAAGTGCGAACAAAGCACTAGAAGCTTCCGCCGAAATTCGCAAATACTGCACGGCATATTTGAATGTGTGTGTTTGTACTAAGCAAATCTTGTAAATCAAGAAACAATCTAAAAGTACATAGATCAATGCATACTTTACTATAATAAAAATATACAGCAATCACTGTTATTAACAAATATAACAAACATTTTGTTATGAATATTTTACACAGCTTTTTAAATCAAAATAATTACTACGGTTCCGTTTGCAAACTTCACTTCTTACACTTCCTTTATGAATTTGTAATTACATTCCACAAGCCAACAACACTGCACACTGAACACACTGCACGGCATAGACTCCACAATATTCTTTCCATTTGTGGCTTACCACTTTCGTAAGTGCCTTGCGATGACATTCATCATCGTCAGTTGTGTGAACATGCTCATTTGCGCAACGCTTGTCAGTGCTGCATTTGACATTTGGATTTTGTGACTTTTTCGGCTTTTAAGAAAAAAATAAAAGATCTGTAGGTGAAGAAGAAGACCAAATAGAAGTTCTTTATATTTTTTATACTCATCAAAACCGCAGCGTGATTTTATTTATTCTTCATTGAGAGCGCTAAGCGTTCGATGTAAAAGTAAGCGGTTTTAGCTGACGTATAAACGAAATTAAGATCCGTACAGGATTTCGGCATATAAGCGTGCAGTTAATTACCGAATTGTTTGCCTGTGGAAGTGACCCTGAGTGCGAACTGTGTGGTCTAGTTGTATACGTGCAGTGTGAAGTGCCGCCGCGTAGACGTTGAAGAATTTGTCGGTGTTGAAATAGTAAAGACAAGGTCGAACCGCTTGCTAACGTACGAAATCTAATCAACAGAAATTGTTATATCTTACATCTGCGTTAAAAGCATAAATTACTCGAAATGGTAAGTAATACACGGTTACTGTGATTTTGATGGTAGGGATTAAGAGTAGTCCGCAGCGGCGAAAACAGCAACAGCGGACACTGAAAGAGTAATAGCATGACAACAACAGTGCTGTGAAATCAGCTGCTGCTACTGTCAATGTCGTCGCCTAAAGCTTGACGTCGACGTAGTCGCCACTGTTAACGCAGCTACTCTAACGTGCGCCCGCAGCGAAATGAACTTTGACCAAAATAATGATTACAAACAATTTTTAATAAACGATTTTCTTCCTCCCACCAGGATGTGTTTCTTATGATTCGAAGACATAAAACCACAATTTTCACAGATGCAAAAGAGAATACAAGCGTCGCGGAACTGAAGCGTATGATTGAAGGCAAGTAAAAATTGGTGAAAAATTAAAAAATATACTAATAATATAGATGACTAATACATATGTATATGCATATATATATTAATTTTATTGTTTACAGGTATCTTAAAGGTGCGTCCGCATGATCAGAAGCTATATAATCAGGACAATGAGGTGATGGAGGATGAGAACACCTTGCAGGATTATGGCATACAGATGTCAACGGCAAAGGCGCAAGCTCCGGCACAGTTAGGACTAGCATTAAGGTGAGTTTGAAACAAGAACGAAAAGGCAGGTAGTGTTGCCGTATGGGCTTATAAAGCGCAGGTAATCGTGTCTGGGTTCAAGTTCAGCAAGTGTGTGATTAATCAGTTGTGTTATGGTTTATTTTATTTAATCTATTTTCAAGCGACGCTGTTATCAATTAATACTGAAATCACTGAATATTATTTGTTTTATTATTTTGAAATTCTAGCTTGTTTTTACTTCAATATAAATATTTCCAAGCTTGTTACATGTTTCAGTGTATTGGTTAATTTTTTATGTCAAATACACATTTTTATGTGTTTATTTTTGGAAAATGGACTTGTCATGCCCACGCGTCGTGTATTTGGCTCGCGCCAACAATTCTATCTATCTTTTGTACAGTAATTCGTTCTATATATATGTTGCCTGAAAATATGCATTCTGAAAGGCTTTAAGGAACGCTGTAATAAAACACATAATCATCTAAATTTTTTCAGAGATGAGCATGGTGAATTCGAGCCGCTCGAGATAACGCCATACTCATCCCCACCAGATCTACCTGAAGTTATGAAGAATCAAGAGGCAGCTAACGGTCAAGAGCAGGTTGCATAAAATAACGCAGAAAATGGAAGTATCTAACGCAACAACAACAGCAACAAAAACGATGTAGAAAAACCGACCGGTCTTAATTGATACTACATACATACATAATGGCACGCAGCAAATGCCTGTTTTTAACAACATCAATTAAATTTATAAACAAAAATCTAATTTTTAACTTCAGCATTAAGTAAATAATTTTGTTATGTGCTTTCTTAAAAACAAAAAACACAAGCACCTTGCTTTGTTGAACACCATCAAGTTAGATAATTTGTAGACATGTGACCATGAAGCAAGGCAACAGAACTTCCCAAACTTACATTTTTTTTGGAACTTATTATTATTATTTTTATTACTACACTCTAAATGCAACAATATTGGTCGAGATATATTTGTTAACTAATTAATTCAAATTCTTGAATGAAAATATGCAAATGAATTTATAATTTAAAATTATGATTCTTACCGTTAATAACGTATATTTGTGTCAAACCAATTTAAACATTGTTTACGCTATGAAAAACAAAAAAATTTGATCATCGTTTCTTTTACTTACATAATTTATAAATTGTTAAAAGTTAAAGAAGTAAGTTCACTCTTAACATATTATTAAAGAAAAAACCAAAACTTTATTTAATGCTATTAGTAAACGGCTCAAATTCGCGTGAAATAAACAAATAAATTGATAGGCAAACTACGAAAACAAAAATTATGTAATATAAAAATTATACAAATTTCGCAGACATCTCTAATATATACAAACAAAACAAAGCATTCTGACACTAAATTACATTTCATATGCACACATAGTTACACATCTTAGCACTCTTTTTGCAATAATTTAACGAAACCTAATGTTTAGAAAACAAAAAGAAACAAACAAAATAAATTAAACGAAAAGCGAAGTCGCTTTATAATAAATTATATTGTAAAGCCTTATGAAAATCTCGACGATATACAATATAAAATAAAAGCAAATAAACGAGATGCGTAGCGATTTGCGGAGTTGGTGAAGCAGATTTATGAATTACTGTATATTCGGTTAATTTTATTAATTAATTAACATAATTGTAATCATAAGAATTAATTATTAAAAAAAATGAAAGGAAATCACTTGTATGTGTTGTATTGACTTAAATAATTAAGACCACATACTACTACGTATGTATGTCTCACTTTACTAGCCTCTCTATTCAGAGTCGTCAGTATTACTGCTATCAACTGCAGTTTGTTGTTCCGCCGTTTCAAGAAATGTAACGTTATTTGCTTGCTGCAGTTCTAAGTTTTCTAAGTATTCTTGTAGTCGGTCTTGGAAAAAGTTTATATATGTTTGCTTTTGCGACGCAGTAGCAGGGAAATAATGCCCGCCTGGATGTTCTAATATTTCAGCATTTTTAAAGTGTCTCGCCAAATCTTGACTCATCTCTTTTGGTATGATATCATCGCTAAGTCCGTATATGTGTAGCGTAGGTATGGTAAGAATTTCTTCGTATGCGCTTTTGTGCGCCAAACTACCAGAAAGAAAACCGGAGGATAATATAGCAAAATCGGGACGTATGGAAGTCACTGTAAGTTTGATAGTTACTATTTTGTTCTCGTGTCTATTAATTTCAAAAGTACACAACATACTCACATTTCTTTTTCGCTAAACCACAAATTAAACCCACAAAACAAGCACCTTGCGAGAAACCTAATAAACCTTGGAATGGACCTTGTTTATCCCACGCTTCTTCAACTTGACCTAGGCTTTCTTGAAAACCAAACGCCGGTCCGCCTTTATTTGTACCTTTAAAGGTACCATCATCTTTATTGGCCCACCAACTACGTTGTTCAGCTGCTTGATCACCACCTGATTCTGGTAGTATCACTTGATGTGGAGCCGTGAGAAACACGAACTCAGCATACTTGCCAGCAAATTTTCGAAAAGAACCCAATTTATTTTTGAGTGCATCACCGTTTTGGCGATAGCCGTGCAGACATAGCACTCTTACTTTGTCTTTAATTTCCAATTGTTTTTGTGTTTGCTTCGCAACTTTTGATGTCGAGCTGCTAGCTGCAGATGTGCTGTTAGACATCTTATTTAACTTTTTAATTACAATTAAAGACCGGCACAAAATTTTGAACAACGAGCCATTAAATTTTTAAAGGTTATATCAGCTGTGCAAAGCCATTTGTTGGCCTTTTGTTTACCTCATGCTGGCATATGTTAATGACAATTCGATGGTGTGTTCAATGGGGTGCGTACAATTATAGCAAACAAAACTTACATGTCATATATTGAAAAATATAAAATATATATATATAATTAACCGGCGTTAATATAATTTATTCTTCCAATAAGTTTAATCTAACAAATTTTATACTCGGATTGGAATTTAATACATATTTTTCGAAATAAAGTCACCACGCTTCTCCTCTATTGCTGTTTGACATTTACCTGACAATTGTCATTTCGTTGCGCGTTTCCTTATGTAAATACTAGTAAATACCGCTTGATCATATCATTTTTACTATAATTCTGAATTAAACTCCAAGTACAAGGTGAAGTTGCTAGTTAAATCAACATCCTCACTTTATTGTAATATTTGTAGACAAAATGCTGCTTACGGCCCCACTCCTATCGAAGTCTACCTTTTTTGGGTCCTTGGTCAAAAAATGCAGGCAAGTGATAAAAAATCAACCGTCCAAGTCTTCCAACATTAATGACAGACAAACGAACAACATTAACGATTTACAATCATCAAATTCTTTCACTGCCACACACTCCGTAACTGCTCCTATCTCCATCTCCTCTACCGACAGGCCAGCGGCCATTGCCAACTTCAGTGTATCCACAAATGTCACGACATCTGCACGCACACTTGAAGAGAAACTTGGTCTACCACCACGACCAAAGAAACCGCTCACACCTTACTTTCGCTACATGCAAGAACAACGTCCCAAAATACTTGCAGAAAATCCAAAATTCAGCACCATCGACATAGTGCGCGTGTTATCGAAGCGTTGGAGTAATGCAGATGCCGCATTGAAAAAACGCCTGCAAGATGATTACAAACGTGAACAACAAGAGTTTGTGGAAATCCGTGCCAAATATGAGGCGAAAATGACTGATGAACAACGTGCCGAACTGAAACAGCTTAAGCAAGATGTACAAGACGCTAAAGACCGCAGAATGATGCGAAAGCGTATTAAGGAACTCGGACGTCCAAAAAAACCTGCTTCTGCCTTCTTACGCTTCCTCATACAAGAACGTACAAATTCGCCACAAACGCCTAAGCAAACATACCGTGAATGGCATCAAAAGTGCACAGAAAAATGGTCACGCCTCTCCGATAAAGAGAAAGAGGTGTACTTAATAGAATCCCGCAAAGACATGGAAGTGTACAAGTGAGTATATTTTCAAGTATTAAGAAAAATTATTTTACTTTTTATGTAAATTCTATATTGCAGAAAAGAAATTGCGCTTTGGGAGGAGAAAATGGTGCGCCTGGGAAATATTGATGTTGTGCGTCATGGTAATTTGATTGATCCACCAGAACCAAAACCGAAGGTTATCAAACCAATCGCCTAGTCGGGTTTACAAATTAAATATTTTTACTTATCTTTATTCATTTGTTGTACAATATTAGGTGCATTTTATTTACATTTTTGGCATATAAAATACAAAAAGCAGGAGTGCATATTTCGTTAAAAAGTACACGCTAATTTATTATATTTTGTGCGCAGTAAGTCTTTAGCGGTTTTACTGTTTAGCTCCGTAGGTATATAAGCACCGAATATTTAATCATATTTGCACACATATGTATACAAAGTATATATTCCCAGTTTTTTTTTCTTTTTGAACTTATCTTTTTCGTTAAATAAAATGTAGGTAAGAAAAATTTGTAAATTTAATTGTTATTTTTTTATGCACTACGGCTATGAGGTGAATTAAACACTTACATATGTACCTCTTGTAAGTACTTGGCGCTTCGTCCAACGGCACTTTTTGTTTTGTTTGACATTTGCTTTTGTTGAAATAATTTCTATTTTATTTCAGCTTATTATTAGACAAAACACGTTCACTAAACATTTATGTAAACATATTGTAACACGAAATTGCAATTATTTCACTTAGAAGAAAATTAGCACTTGCAAAAGAACCGTTCATTAAATTTAAATGGAAAGCTCACGTACGATGTTCCATCCGATGAAAAACGCGCCACAAGACTAACACAAAAACAATGAAAAGGAAAATTAAAGCGCGCAAAAAGAAAATGTGTTTAAATAGTTAATTGTTGCATATTTTCAGGGATAATCAGATTTTTTTTATTATGTGCTGTGTGTTTTTTTATTGTTGTAAGAAAAAAACAATGCAAATAGTGAAGAAGCCATTTTTTTGTATATGCGGCTGATGAAAATTACTATCTTGTTGCTAAATTTTATACAAATTTTAAAATCTTATCACATCTATGAAATATAAATCGTTTTAGAGATAAATAATTTAAAAAATAAATTTAATTAACATTTTTTGCTTAATATAAGTGAAGTACGAAAAAAATCATAATCATAAATTGGGGATTAATTTTGTTTAGCTTTTTTTTTTGTGGGATTAATTTTTTTTTGTAACTTTTTTCCAATCCAGTGTGCCGCTCTTTCGTGAAAAAAATTTTTACTAACTTTTCATTAGAACCAGCTATTGCGTCAGTATTGCAGAATTCCTCCTGCGAGAGCTTAAGAGAATTCAAGTCGCAGAAATTCCTCCACTACAACAAAAATCCAGTTTAATAATATTTTTTTATTTCTTGCTTCAGATTGCTAGGAAGGTTGAAATCGCCGATATGTCATGTGCTAATTTTTTCAGACCCTCCCCTTCACTAACTTTTAAGATTTTTAACTATTTTATTTTTGATTTCTTACTGTATTTTTCTAATGTCTAGATAACTAATAAACAAATTTATAGTCAAAATATTAATTGCTTTTTTTACCCTTACTACTAATATACCCCCCCAAAACAGTTGTCTTCTACGAAATGCTCGGTTTTGTTCATACATACATATGTATTCATTATTTGGTTAGCAATAACTTACTTTCGTATAACAACAACAATAAAAAGAATTGGACACATATGTTTTATGTTTTTGTTTTATATTTTTTATTTTAGTAGTTTCTTCCTTTAAAGCGACAATGTTTAGACGACACAATCAGTTTAATTATGCACTAAGTTTTTTTGTTTTGTTTTATTTGTATAGCTTATACTTAAGATTACATTAAAACACCTATTATTACAAACTCTCACCTGAATGCAATTTAAGTTAACTTTTTTCAAAGTTTTTTTCACTTTTATTTTTATTTCACTTTCATTTAAAAATATTTAAGAAAAAAAATACCAGTGAGTAAAGAATAATTAAAGCAAACCAAAAACATTATTTACGTATGTAACTACGTACTTATGTACACAATGAGCAGAGAAAATCTTTAAATCACTATAATTACGTCGTTAGAAAAGGGTTTGAAAGCTTTAATACATTTACTTAAAACTTAGAAGGGCATGCAATGCATTGTTGTATGTTGTTGTACTAACATTTTGTTTTAGCATGTATGCTTTTACATATTTTTTTATTTAATTGTATTTGGGACATTTAATATGAAATATAATTATATGTAAAGAAAATGCAATAACAATTATTGAAGAAATTCTAAGTACAGCTTGAATATAAGACTTTCTTTTATTTTATTTTTTCATTTAGCAAGCAATCTGCCATTTATTTGTTTTTATTTTTTATTAAAATATTACTAGTTTTAAATTAGCATTTGTTTTATATTACAATTTATTTGATTTACTTAAACGAAAAATATAAATTCTTACTAGAAGTGTTGAAAAAAATGAGTGAAATGTTAGGAGTTCTAAGCTAGGCCCACAACTTAACACTCGTGTGGCTATTTTAAGTCTGCATACAACTGCGTATTTATGTATTTGTTTGTATTTTTTAAACAAATTGCATTTACATTACAAAAATAACATTTCACATATTTTTTATTTTATACAAAAGTTATAATGCAGTAATTTTTTTTTTTAAATTTATTTACATGTAGAACTTCAAAAAAGTGCAAACCACAGCTTGCTGTTAATGTATGTATATATCTTTATTTCACTTTCATGGTGTAATAAATTTAAAAATATGTAGTCCTTTGCGCTTGATATTAAAACATGCCTTCATGCAGGTTAAAGTGCTCATTATTTATCAATTTGATGCCTTCTTCGTTTTGCAATTGACGCCTGAAGTTTAAGTTTTTGCGCTAAAAATTAGCATACAACGTAAACAAGCACTTTATTTTCAATTTGAACGGAGCATAAATTAGATTTATTTTTTTATGTGCTTTTATTGCATGTGATTTTTTTTAAATTGCATTACACTTTGATAAAGTTATATTCTAATACTATTTTCTGCTACAAAGAAGGTCTTAATGTTTTTTTTTTTCATAAAAACCTTCCTTACAAAGTCATACGCAGTCAAAATTTTACATGAAATGGCCTGAGCATTCATGCAAGTTATTGTTATTTATGCATTCGTATGTTGTTCATACGACATGGTGTACTATTCACATAGTAACGTACACAGCTGCAGTGCAGTACACTTGCTGCTTAACTTCGGTTGCCTTTAACTTTTAAAGACATTTTTTTAGGAAAAAATTATACAGGGTGTTTTTGTAGGGCGAAAAATTTATTATTTTTGGAAAGTTGTAGATTTCTTTGCTTTGTCGATACAAAAATTATAGGAAAAAAATAAAAAATCATATATGTACATATGTATATTGGAGAAGTAAAATGTTTCAGGCACGGTTTAAATTGGAAATAAAGCGCTTTTTTCCATTGTAGAATTGTTTTTAGCGCAAAAGCTGAAACTTCAAAGACGCTTTTGCAAAAAAAAAAAAAAAAAAAAAAACATAAAAAAAAAATAAAAAAAAAAAAAAAAAAAAAAAAAAGGTTTTAAAAAAAAAAAAAAAAAAAAAGAAATCAAATTGGTAAATAACGTAAACCCTAACGTGCATGTATTTAGACTGCATAATGATGCTATATAATTATTATTATTTGTTCGTAATTCTATTAAGTGTACGCATTAAGTGTATTTACAAGTTTTATAACAGTATATATAAATTTAAGGATATTTATAAAATAATATATATTTTTGTGAAATATAATAATTAAAATTAAAATTCTAATGTCACTAACTATGCGCCTCTAGTTATCCAGTTACAATGCTAGTTTTTGTATATATTTGTATGCATATATACATATAATATAATGCAATGCAATGCCTATTAGTATATATAGTATGTGTATACAGAATACATATTTATATATATTTTTTATATTTTGCTTTGTAAATATATTATTATAAATGCTTACACATAATTCAGCTTAAATGTCTAACGAGCAAATTATATTCTTTTGTTGCTTTGTTGTAGTTGTTGTTGCTACAACTCATAACTGGTATTAATGTTAAAAAAAAAGGGCATAACTGATATTAGTGTGGAAAAAAATGGAAAGTAAAAAATTAAATTGGAGTTTGCAAAAGTTTGCGTGGAAACATGATGTATTTTAAAACGTGTTACGAAATTGTGTACAATTTTTAACATTATTTTTCAACTTAATTTTGATTTTTAATTTAATTTAAATTTATTTTGTTTTACATTTGTTTTAACTTCTGAGGGGCTTTCAGCAAACAGTTTACAAATAATTAAATTTTTTTCGTTTTTTGTTTCATTTGTAATAAACGCTGCCAAAATAAATATTTTAGACGTTTTTTTAAATTATAATTTTTTTGTTTTAACATTTTTAAAAAATTATTTATTCAAAAGAAAACCAATTAAATAATTAAAAAAAAAGTGTAGCATTCAAGAAAATTTAAATAAAATGAGGTTAGTTTGAAAAACGTGTTTTCTAGGCAAAAGTTATTTATAGAGAATAATTATTTCTTCATTTTGGGGAGGTAGGTATGCGGTTCGTAAATGTAACTATTGGAATTTTATGCAGAAATATTTAAAACAGCGACTTGGACTGGGACTGGTAAAAAATTTATTGTGGAAAAAATAAAAATTTGAACCAAAAATTAACTAAGCAAAAAAAA
>NW_017537645.1:874971-879441 GCF_001853355.1 Bactrocera latifrons | reverse complement strand
TAAAAAAATAACAAATATTAATTTTATGTAAAGAAAATGTTTACTGTTAAGAAATATTTTGAGCATAAAAAATAATGCATTTAAATTTCGTGTAAAGAAATATTTGCTGCATAAAAAAACTTAATTAACTTTATTAAAAAAAATAAAAGTAAATTTTAATTTCGTGTAAAGAAATATTTGCTGCATAAAAAAATAATTAACCTCAAACTTTGTAAAGAAATTTTTGTTATATAAAACTAACTTTAATTAAAAAAAGAAAATTATAAATTTTAATTTTCTATGAAGTATAGTTTGCTGTATCTGAACAAAGCATGCACTGTCACCTTCGAAAATTAAGGTCCACAAGCGCGCAAATTAGTAAACAACCAAATTAAATAATTAATTATTAACTTAGATTTTTATTAATCATTATATGTATGTATACTATATATTTAATTATATAAAAGAGAAAACACTTAGCTTTGTGTGTTTGTAGCGCAAACGAGTTTATGAAATACTTTTTACATTACTACTTTAATTGCTATATTAAAATTTATCACAAGTTTTACGCTTTTTTAATTTTTTGCGTTTTATTTTTTTTTTTAACTTTTTTGTTTTTGTTTTTTCTTTTTTTTACATTTTGTCTTTAACTCCATAACTAGTACAGTACATAAAAGTGAGCTTACTTAGCAAAAAAGAAAAAATAAACATAAATATTTTTTTGTTTGTGTAAAAAATGACATTTTCGTTTATTACTCACTTCACTTCATTATTAACCTCTGTTACTGCTTACTTAACATTATTTGTGCTCATTTTCTAATAACTTTTAATTCAAGTATTATTTATTTTTAGCAAATTCTGTACTTTTCGTTTTAATATTTTTTGATTTTTCATTTGCGTGTATGTGTTTGTGATATTAATTTTTGAAAATTGTTGATTTAAATTTCGTGGAACTTTAGTGTAGAAGGCATGCTGTAGCATGAGCAACAAACGGACAACTTAACTGTCAAAATAATTAGTTTGCCGCTTATTATATTTGTGTTTGTATAAAAAAAGGTAAATTTTTTGTTTTAAAACTACCAACACCTACATATGTATGTATGTATTACTTTTTTGTTTGTTTTGTTTTGCTATGAATGACCCAACAAAGTTTGAAAAAAAAATTACAACTACAATAAATATGAAAAGCGCCAGCAGGAGCGTAGAAGAGGAGGGCGGCAACTTGGTTTAGTAGCTTTTCGCTGCATAAAAACAAAAATCAATAAAAATAGAAACTTGTGGAAATCGATGCTGTTGCAGCTGGCGGCACAGCGGCCATTTCATGCAACCACTCCAAGTCCATGGCGTCCTGTTGCTGTGGCGCAACATAATAATCATAGCAATGAGCGCATTGGCATTGCTGTTGTTGGTTAGTCGTTGTTGCCACGGCTGAATGCTGATAATAAAGCTCCAGCTCGGTGGCATATGCTGGCGACGTGACGCGTTGCTGCTTGAAAGGTTTTAACGACTTTTGTTGCTGCGGCGCGGTTTGTTGTTTGTAGTGCTGCTGGTATTGTTGTTGCTGCTGATGATGATGATGTTGGTGCTGATAAAGATGATAACGGTAGTGATGACGCTGTTGCTGCTGCTGGTGTTGACGTTGCTGATGACGCTGTTGTTGGTGCTGCTGCTGCTGTTGTTGTTGATGATGTTGTTGCTTTTGCATTTTAAACCAATTCGCATAGTGCTGCAACAGCAATTTTCAATCTTTCTGATGCGTTTGATGATGATGGGCGTGCGCATGCGCTGAATGTTGCCGCTGCTGTTGTTGTTGTTGCTGCTGCTGCTGCGCCTGTTGCACTTGCTGTGTGTGCATATGTGACAACTGCTGTTGCTGTTGTGGCGCCTGCGCGTGCTGATGATGATGATGCTGTTGCAAATGCGTCGCTGCGCCCAGCATTGCATGTTGTTGTTGCTGTTGCTGCTGTGGCGACATGCCATTGTGACTGAGTAACGTACTTACGCTGCCGCCACCGCTGCTACTGCTGCTTGTGTTGCTGCTATTGCTGATGTTGCCACTGCCGTTTGTGGCATCGGATTTGCGCAGCAAGTAAATGGAGCCATCAGCGGCCTGTTGCAGCGTGTATTCGGACGTTGAGCAGGGATTGCCCTCGGGATCGCGCAAGTACTGCAGAAAAATGGAATGTCACGTGTTAATTGGATTTAATTTTTTTCTGCTTAAATTTAGTTGAATTTTGTTTTTAATTAATTAATTTAATTTAATTTATTTTAATTTAATTTAATTTAATTTAATTTAATTTATTTTAATTTATTTTTTTTTTTGTTGCTTTAATTTAATTTAGTTTAATTTTATTTTAACTTAATTTAATTTAATTTAATTTAATTTAATTTAATTTAATTTAATTTAATTTAATTTATTTTAATTTAATTTAATTTATTTTAATTTAATTTAATTTAATTTAATTTATTTTAATTTAATTTAATTTAGTTTAATTTAATTTATTTTAATTTTATTTTATTTTGTTTTATTTCTGTCTCTTATACACATCTAGATGTGTATAAGAGACAGCCATTACATAATCACTCTTTATTACATTGAGATTTGAACCAAAAATTAACTAAGCAAAAAAAAATATTTAAAAGAAATTAAAAATTTTAATTTTTTCTAAGGAAATAAAAAAAATACTTTTAATTATGATTTAAACAAATTTTTGCTTAAAATATTTCATAAAGCAACAATTACATAATCACTCTTTATTACATTGAGATGAGGTTTTATAAACATATCATATTAATATTCAGTTTACTTCAAAACACACTTTCGGAAATTAATTTGATTTCGAACATTTCACTGAAAGTTCTACTCACTTGGAATATGTGTCTGTGCAGCGCCGCGAACTTGTTCGATATGCGCTTACGCTCCAAAGCCAGACTGTCGCGATCCGAATGCAACTGCTCCTTGCGGCGGCGCACCTCTTTCACCTCGTCTTCCAGCGAGAGTATCTGATCGAGCTTACGTTTGCGACAATTCTGTGCGGCGACCTTGTTTTTGCCACGTCGACGTATGTCGCGTATCAGTGACAGCTGATTCTCGGTCAAATCATACTTGGACAGACGTTCGTTGAACTCATCCATGGGCAAATTGATGATATCGCTCACTGCTATGGGAATATTCAGAGCGCGTGCGCGCTTCTCGTCACGTGTCAAATGCTCCTCCTCACCATTGACGGATTTAGAGGACTTTGACGATGAGGTGGAGAGTTTCTTGTCGCGCGCCTGTGGCCGAGGCACAGAGCCTGTGCCCTGGGGCAGTGTGTACGTGTGGTTGTGTTGAACGACCTCGTGCGGTGTGCGCGGCGGACGTTGTGCGAAATCCAGCGTATAGCCACCCATTGCGCCTGCAACTGCGGGTCCATACTTCAAATCGTATGCCTGCTGCTCCTTGTTACTTAACACCGGTCCTATAGCACCTTCGGCATTGAGTGCACCGCCAGCGCCGCCCGGTTGTAGACCGGGTACGGTTGGATATGCTTCGTATTCATATTTAATCGACTGTGCGGGACCAATATTTAGTAGTGAATTTGTGCCAGTCGGTGGCACAACACCGATATTACTGCCATTGTCAGCGGTTGTAGGCGTCGCGCCCAAATCGGGTTGTTCATTGAGAAAACGTTTGCCAAACATTTGATGTTTCTTCTGTGCTACGGGCGGTTGACGTGTGCCGTCGTTCATGCGATTATTATTATTATTATTGTAACTATAGTCATACGGTCTACCGTATTTGCCTTGGTGATAATCTTGCGCCGAATCGCTACCTTCACCCCACTCACCATCCGAGAGGGATGGTACACGCTCCGAGCCCATTGAACTGACTGCGCTATCGCTGGAGGCGTCCAAACGATCACCGCCGGCACTCGTGCCACCCGCACCCGAACCCAAGAGATCGGCTGTCATACCGCCAGCGAGCGCACTATTCGTAGCGCCAGCACCGTTCATTGCGAGTCCGTTAGTTGATGAACCTGTGGCACTACCGCCGCCGCCGGCGCTTGCATGACCGTTGGAGAGACCAGCGCTGCCGCCGAGTACCGACGAGTTATTGCTTGTGCTATTGTTTACGTCAACCATGCGACAGAAACCTGAAATTAGGTAAGGTAAAACAGTTTTTGTAGAATGACAAGCATAATTTTGCTAAAAATTAATTATGTTAGAGATAACGGATATAACGAAGGTGTTGTAAATAATTGCTAAAATATTTAAGAACAACAATTAGCAGACTTTCTGGCGCAGCCAGTTTAGTTTTATCCACTAAGTGTATGGTCGGGTGTAGGCCTAGGAAATTAACAGATTTGGTGTCTTTTAAGTGATTACTCACTGTTATAGTACCCGTTTTCAAAGGTAGCGAACATTAAGCCCTAAACAGAAACTACTTAATAAATTACTGACAAATAATTAAATAAAATTAATTAAATTAAAAAAATTTTAAATTAAACA
>NW_017537645.1:870682-874641 GCF_001853355.1 Bactrocera latifrons | reverse complement strand
TAAGTAAAAATAAAAAAAAATTATAGGAAATTTCTTTCTTTTACTTATAATTTTTTTTATTTACTTAGAAAAGAAGCAAAAAATAAAATAAAAATTTAATTAACTAAATTATTATCGAAATTAAATTGGTGTCTAATCTAAAAACAGGTTGGTTGTGTCTGAGTTAGAAAAATAATTTCAAAGTTAAGTTTAAATTTAGAGTTAAGTTTAAATTTTATTTTTTAAATACTTCCATTATTGAACCAACATTGCGCCTTTTATTATAATCAAACCCTTAATTAACACATAACTCTGAAATTCCGTTCTTAATTTAAAGGAAATTATTTACCAGCAAACCTAAATTAATTCATTTTGTGCTTTACCCGACCGCAAAGTTGGGAAAAGTACAAGAGCACAACCGCTCAACACGCAAGGGACTAAACGATCAATCAGCTGATGATGAACTAAAGCCGGTTTCGCCCACCGATTACGCGCTCAGCTGACGAACACGGCCGAATAAGTGACAGTTAATAAACGCAACGAAGAAAAAAATATTTGTAACTGTATACTGTGTGATGTTTTAAATATACATATGTATGTACATATCATAGTGTACACAAAAATATATTCCAAATTTAGTAAATGTTTATTTATTGCTTATTTATATATAAAAATACATTTTACCCCCTTCCATATAATTCTACTTGAGCAGCGAAACTCTATATAGGTTTTGGTATGACCAAAAAAGCTTGTACAGAAAAAAGGGGAATACCCATGAACATTTATAAGTAAGAAATATCAACATTTTGACATGTTATACAAATTTGAAAATCATCACGAGTTGCGCTAAATAAAATAAAGCGAAAGTGGCGTCGAAATTTGGCACGTAATACTACAGGTCACGCCTTTTTTCAACCCTATAAATATACAGTCCTAGACCAACACACCTTCATATGAAATAAATTCCCACGCCTACTTTACTACCTTGCTTTATTTGTGCAATAATTCGCGTAAAGGTCCGTAGTTTAAACGCCATCCAAGTTTACACTTTAACTCCATGGCATATCATCCCAAAAAATTCTGTATAGTCACTGTCTTTTTCTGTTTACATGACTTACCAAAAGTGTGATGACAAGCAAATTTTGCTAACAGTAAAATACTTTAGGTTCGCTAATCAGTTGAGGTAAACTGATAACAGCAAATAAATATCCGACGAAGTATGTGATAGCAAAGCGATATTACATTTTGAAAACTCATAATGACAACGCAATATTTTGCTCATATAATAAACTGATAAACGGTGTCTTGTCTTGGATATAAATAAATTATTTAGGCACGTAAGCTAAATTGTAGGCACCATCGTGTATGAAAAATTCATAGGTGGTACACAGCTTATCATGGGTCACAGGCATGAGATAAATGAAATATTTATGCAAATAAATATAGGAGAGATTAGTCACATATTTCCTATTTTTTTATTTTTTTTATTTTTTTTCAACATTCAGATATAAGACAGCATAGTAAGGGTACAGTATACTACGAAGGATGAAGCAAGCCCAGGCCCATAGCAATAGTTGCCCGGTTTTTTTTCTTAATATTATACTTCGATACTAAAGGCAATCTTCCTATGACTCGACTAATCATCAAAAAAATGTCCAATGCTCGTAGAAGTAGAATACTATTAAATGACACGGACTGGTCCCTTTGAACTACATATGTACCTCTGTTCAGTTATAGGATAAAAAAAATTTTACAATAGATCGGTCCTTTTGAACAACGCGCTGTTTGTTTCCAACATCCAAGGTTTTTCTAACTATTTTTAACATAAAATAAATTTAATGTGTTCGCTTGAAATTTTATTTTTCCAGTGGAATCCCGGCTACGGAATTACTGAAAATGTTACAGAAATGTTTTGATACAATAAAGATAAAGCATTCTGTGGAGGTCGTGAAATCATCCAAAATTGCTTTATGCAAGTCGTTTATCCACCTCTTTCCATAGCATAATATAAAAAACGTTAAAAAAAAGGACAGAAACAGGGTTTGAAAATCGTCATATTGGCGTCAGAGAGCCAACAGAGGATCTTAACATATTTTTCGGATCGGCTAAATACATTTAGTTTAATGTTTTGGGTATGAAGGTAATGTGGCGATTAACAGAAGGTTTAGAGATCAGAGCATACTGAAGTTATGGAGGGAACACTGGTACACTTCTCGGCAGTGAAAGCAGCAGGGGCCGATTGATTATCGACTGATCTATTCAAATATGGCGGCGAAGAACTGACAAGGTGCATGCATCAGTTACTCTGCAAGACATGGTCGGATGAAAGCATGCCCGACGATTGGAACCTAAGTGTGCTTTACCGAATCCAGAAAAGGGGATGACCTAAAAATCTGCGCCAATTAGTATGCGATAAGCTTACACATATTAGTTCTTATCAAGCGTAGTGTATTGGAACAAAACGATCCTTTATTGAAGGCGATAATAAAGATTTGTATTAAAATACGTAATTGTCAGTCCGTTTTAAATTTTATCCGATATATAGTACGTTGTTGAGGTTTACGTTATAGATTAATTCACATGGGATAATATTTATTTCGACTTCGATAAGAAAATTGTATTTTACCCAATGTATTTACCTTAATTAAGTGCTAAAAACCACTAAAAACCAATTGAAAGTACTTAAAATCAGTTACTAGGTATATATATACCTGCAAAATTAATATACATGCATACACACGCTGTCACCAGTGCTGTGTCACGTGGCAACTAGATGTTAAACAAACACTCTATGAGAGAAAGTACCAGTTAGATGACAAGTTTATCGCTAAAAATCGGTACATATGTATACAAATATTTAATATTTGATTAATATCTAAAGATGTGCTCGGTCTAATGAAAATCTAGATACTCATAATCATTATTGCATAATGGGGAATGCCACTTGATTGGAAGTGCGTAAAGTTGTGAAAAATAGTATGTGCATACATATATAAATGATTTTGAGATATCGATCTGAAATTTTGCCCATGTCCCAAGAAGCTGCCCTTATTGGAGCCGTCGATGCTGAATGATCAAAATGAAGTTCTTGTATAAAAAACTTGTTTATTTGACGAGATATCTTCGCGAAATTGTACGTAGGTGCTCAAGAAACGATGCAAAATCGAGTGAAAACTCGCCCTAGACCCCCTATAGCTAACAACCCTTATGTACATATGTACTTGCAGGTACTTCCCTGGCTTTACAAGTTGTACTTGCGAGCTGCAAGAGTATGAAATGTTCGGTTATACCCGAATTTAGCTATCCACTCGCTTTTTATTATGGCAAATAAAATAAAATAAATAAAATACGATAATTGCAAAGTGATAGATAAGATTAACACGATCAGAAACCGTTATATTTAAAGACTAAAAAGTCATAACAATTGAGGCGACAGTTGCACTTTAGATTTACGCCGTTAACACTTTGATTTTGCAATTAACACACGCCAACGAACAAAGAATGCAATGAAGAGAAAAAGCGGATATGAAGCAACAGCAATCAAAGCACTAATTAATTGAGAATTTTCGGATATACCATTAATGGCAGGCGAGCGAAAACGGTGAGTGTGCGCTGATAAGACGAGCCACGTAATACGATCACTGTGGCCTGCTAGGATACTTTCCATTCCCGGTTTGCAATTCTTTTTTGTGTCAATTTTCGCGTTTTCATATTTTATTGTTGTGGTTTTTTGACTTTCGCTGCGCTTTATATGGCAATCAATGCGCTCGTAGTACGTCAGTGCTACAATGCTGTGATTACTGCGAGTCGGTCGCGCCGCTTGGGCTGTGCAGCGAGTCGAATGACTCAGCAATTTATAAATAGTAAACAGCATAAACACACACACACACACACAAGCGCACGAAATTGGCAAATAGAGATCGTATATGCATAATGTGTGGAACACAATGCTAGCGACAGACTGCAGCAGCACGACAGTG
>NW_017537645.1:866923-868262 GCF_001853355.1 Bactrocera latifrons | reverse complement strand
AAAAAACAAGATTATTGTATTTTTTTAAATTCATAATTGAAAAAGTCTGCCAATTTTCTAATAAATTTAATAGAATTAAAGAGAAAATATTTTAAAAAATATTCTATGTATAAATGCTTCCACTTGTTGACCGAAATTTCCACAATAAATTTCAATACTTGCCAAGCGGCGAAAATAGCACGCTTCACGTGACAAATCAACACTCAGTCACATAAAATTCACTAGTCTAAATACATACATATGTATGTAGATACGTATTTAGCGCAGGGCGAGCGTACAGCAACAAAACAATCAACACCACCTTGCACTTGACGTCGGCGACGACGACCGGCAGCAACAAGTCACCCACCATACAAGCCCTGTAAAAATGGATCGCCGCGTACACTACGTGACTACAGTAATGTGCCATTTATTTGTACAATGTTGCAGAAGTCATAGCCTCAAACTATGTTAATGTTATCAGGCTAGTGAAATGTGATGCCTGCGAAATGCTTGCATAGACTTTATTATCAACATTTGTGCAAAATTAAAAACAAAAAAATATCTGTGGGAATGTATGTACATACATATGTAAAAAAACTGCCTGTGTATTGCTTAAATTTTAACGTTTTTGTTTTTCATAATATAGAAAATATATAAATATATACGCATGAATGAATGAATTATGTATTTGAAAATGCCTCAAAAAATACTAAGACAATATTTAGTTTAAAAAAAAATACATTTTTAAAAATAACCTTTTTAAGAGGATAGTTGAAACTTAAATAAAGGTCGATTTTTAAAAAACAAAATACAGTGTGTTTAAGACATATCTCGTGACAAAAAAAAAAATTTATAATAGATGATAATAAGTAAAATAAAATCTTGGTTATTTGAATTTTTCACAAAAAATTTGAGGTTATGTGAAAAAGTTGTGTATACAAAAGTTTTAGATTTTTTATTACCTACAACTTTGCATTATAATATGTTTCTATAGGGTGGGTACGTCGGCAATCGCAATAAATTGATTTCAACGCTTAAAACTTCCACAACGCCCCTCATCTTCCTCTTTCCGACCACAGATCGAACGCATATTATTTAATTTTTTTTTTTTTTTGATATTTCATGCTTCATATCCAAATTATTTTGCATTTGCTACTAAGAATATTTTCACTTGTTAACATTTTCAAAGTTCTGCACTAATATGTGAGTAAGAAAGGTTTTTTCTTTCTTTTAAGCTTGTACGATGGCGTGTAAATCGAAATATAATTAATTTTTTCTTTAAAAATTTAATTTTTTTAGTTTACCAAAATATGTGTAAATATATCCTTAATTTTGATTTCAGTGATTTTTTTATCTT
>NW_017537645.1:863263-866860 GCF_001853355.1 Bactrocera latifrons | reverse complement strand
TTTCAAATAAAACACTATCTCAAATCAATCAGCACACGTCAACTATGAGTGAAAACTTCCTTGTAGAGAAAGTGCGCCAATTAGGCTAGTCTACGACTTCTAAAAAATTAAATTTATTTTAAAGTATATAAGTATGTATATTATATATTTTCATCAAAAACCATTAATCAATTGGTAGAGTACTGAAAACAAAAGGTATTCCTGTCCAATCCGCTGTATCGATGATGCGTTTGACTCAGTGAGTTTCAGAATACTTTAAATGCGTTTTTCTCGAAACTGCATTTTTCAAATCAGGCCCAGTTGGTACTCACAGGTACTAGTAAACTACGTTGTTTTTGTTGTAGCGGCAGAAAACGTTCTTGAAGTACTTTTTAGGAACGGTGGCGAGTTGACAGTCCTTGGTTGAATAAAAATACAGGTCCGTTCCCATAACTTAGACTCGACTGTTGTGGGAATGGATAGTAAACTACGTAATTTTTATTAACAATTTCTGTTAGTTATCTAACAAGCTTTTCGTTTAAAATTTTTACTTTATTTTTTAAAAGTCCGCGTAAAATTGATGAAAATCTAAAAACCTTCGCAATTTACTATCAAGTCTAAAATATTTACTGATGTGGCAACACTTATAACATTTGCAAATGACACACATATGCATATATAGCGTGGGCAATGAGAGAAATGCGTAATGAATGTGAAATATAATGAGTCAATTTGATTGCAGCAAACATATGCTACGTGCTTATGTACCCAAGAATGTGTAGTACATAAACACTCACATACATACAAGTATATAACCTTAGAGCAAGCTAATTTTTTTGTTGACAAAGCGTCCATGCTTTCTTTGAACTATAAAATACGATTCTTCATACTCCATTTAAATATGCTAATATTTCTAATTGGAATTAATTCTGAAAATTAATTAGACATTTCATAAAATAATTAGAATTCGTATGAAACACAAAAAAATGTATTACTAATACCTGCAACTTTCGCAACACTCAGAATAAAGAATTACTAACTGACATTACACTCAACAGTCCAAATGGGAAGTTGCTCAAACACAAATGAGCGCGCCTTAATGGGCGATTTGATTTAGCATTTTTTGTTTGTTTGATTTTCTTTTTTGCACTTTGAGTTTTCGCTCTTTGGCCGCGCTGGCAGTGGCGTGGAACATCGATCTAGCCATACATCTACTGATAATAGAGCTAACAGAGGTGAATGAAAATTCTGTCGAAGAGCTTTATGACTTAAATGTATATACTAATACATGCATACATATACATAAATTTATACATATATAGTATGTTGTATCATATGTTCTTAAAAACGCCGTTTGGGCTTATCAGCTCATAATTTCATATACATACATATATATCTGTCTCTTATACACATCTTTTTTTATTAGTTTTTTTATTTAACTTTTCTTTTTTTATTTTACTTTTATTTTTTATTTTTTGGTATTTTTTTAATATTATATTTACTTTTATGTGCTGGTTCGCATTACATAAACATACTGTACAACATATTATTTCATTGCTTACGTTCTCTCCACTTAGCAACCGTCGCCTACTGAGGCGGCGACGCAGCGAAAGAACATCAACATTACTAGAAAATTTGTCAAAACAGAAAAATATCTAGTCAGCAGAATGTGGTGTGAGACGTAGACAAGCGCTACACCATTAACGAAAAAGAAAATATTTAAAACCAAATAGAAGAAATAAATAAAAAAAAAAGGAATAAAAAGTAGTATAAATATAAAGCAATATAAATAAATTAAAAAAACTGCAAAAACAAGTCGGTGAGAGTGACTGTACATATGTATATGTACAAACATATGTGTGTGGGTTTATTTATGTAAAAGAGAGTCTCGTATATACACAAATAGCTGTTGTTCTGCACTCACCTGTTGAATTGCGTATGTACAAAATTAAGCGAAATTTAAAACAATGTGTTTGCTACGCACACACACAGATTGGTGCGTATGTATGTATGTATGTGGAACGCGCTAAATTTAATTTTACGCTTGCAAGCGCGCTGAGCCACCTACACAACGTGTATGTCACGACAGCCGGCGTTAAATGACGGTCAACAGCGAGGGAGGCGAGCAAAATGCAATGTGAATAAAATGAGCACGTTGATTTGATTTGATTTTAAATTATTTTGCGTTTTGTTTTTGTGCGCTTTTGCAAAATTTTCAAACTGTTTTTTGTTGTTTTTATTTTTTGAGAATTCTTTGTGACATTTTTTTTTTATTTGTTAACGAAATTTTTTTACAAGTTTTTTTTTTATATAAGTTTTTTTTTATAACTTTTTTTCCTGTTCACGATTTTTTTTTTTAAATTTTTTTTTGTGTTGTAAATTGAGGTAATTTTAAATTTGTGGGTTAGCACAAGTAACTGAATGCACTTCGCTCGACCAAAAGTTGCGACTTTTGAGTTATCACTTTCAATTTCGTTAAGTTGCAGGCGAAATAAACACTTTTCGTGGCATTTGCTGATTACATTTTGCTGTTTTTGATTATTTTTGATTAGTCAGGCATATTTCTCAGTTATTTCGTTAAAACTCGAATGGTAAACAGGCGTTAAATACGCAATTAGCGACTTGCACTGGATTATTATGTGTCACGTTGCTGCTGATTATGACGGTGTTGATGTTCAGCACATAAGTAGTTGTGTGTGTGTATGTATAGATTTTTCAAACGCGCGTATTGACGCGCACAGCAAAGAAAAAAATGCTTTAGTAAGTACGCTTCAATGGCAAGATAATACTAAGACTGATTCTACATTGAGCAGAATGCAAATGCATTAAAGCAAAGATAAATAACCTCAAAAACAACAACAAATACAACTAAAACCCGTATATTGTAGAAATGTCGAAAAACTTTGACGAGTTATTCAAATGTGCTCACACTAACGCAGCCCACTGTGTGTGTGTGTATGCGGTTATGTATTTACTGTATGTGTGGCTATGCGATATTTTTTACGTTGCGATTTGTGCGCTCACACGACGGCGTTGATCTGCGAAAACCGACGAAAAGCAAACCGCCACACGCAAACGATACTATTTTGATGACAAAGCATAAGCTCGGAGCAAGAACACGAAATTTCTTTGCTGGCGCGCGATATGGTTGCGCATTGAGCGATAGAGCGCTGGAACGTTAAACGCTGTTTTTTTTTTTTTTGCGTTTGCGAGAGTAAAACGCTCAGAATTTACAAGCGGCAATTGAGCGCGAAACAATATCACCTGCCATGCTGAACTCGATACTGTGGTCGGCGTTGCCATGCAGGTGAGCTTGCAATGGAAGTGGTGATTTTGTAATTTCTTTTTTGATAAGTTTGTTTTTGTAAGGCAAAATTTTATTATTATTTTATTTTATCTTATAATTATTATTATTACTATTAGACTTAAAAGACAACATGTTCTAGATCTCAGATTTAGGAAATAAGTTAATGTTTAATTACATATGTTACTAACATATTAAATGTATAATTAAATTTTTTATATAAACATTTGTATTTAGAACATTTTGTAATATTGTATATTATTTTTGATCTCATGGAAGATCAAAAATTTAAGTCAAATTATGGTTTTGTTATC
>NW_017537645.1:835777-857252 GCF_001853355.1 Bactrocera latifrons | reverse complement strand
ATATATAGTTGAGTGATAGCTCTCTCTATAAAGATTCAGTGAACTTCAGACTTTCATCAGTCAAATTCCATGTGTATGTAATATCAAAAACAAAATCAAAACAAAAAAGCACGTAACTTTAAGCTGCAATTTTTGTTATATTTTAACGTCTACAGTGAATATTAAATAACTACAAAAAGATAAAGCTCTAAAGCTCGGATGAATCTAACTAAGTGAACGATTAATTTAAGTATCTGCAAAACAAAAGTTATTTGAGACAAATATTACAAAAAAAACTTGAATTTGTAGATTACATCTTAGCAATAATTTAACAAAACTATTCGATAGTCGAAAAAGTCTTTTCGTATTCTGTCAATAGATGTCGTTTTAGTCGTATATAAACAGTGCTACCATTCACATTGTGTCATACCAAATAGTGTTGGAAATTTGAGATTTTAAGCTTCATTTCACCACAAATTAAATTCAAGGAAGTTGAAAAACAGTTACAGCTGTTCATAAATGAGTGAAAATAATGGAGAAATTCGTTATATTTTGAAATTTTTGTTCAAAAAAGGGAAGAATGCCACGCAAGCCACCAAAAAAATTTGTGAATTTTACGGAGATGATGCTGTATCAGTTCGTGTAGCACAATAATGGCTCGCGTGCTTTCGTTCTAGAAATTTCGATTTACACTCATGAAAATTTTTCATTAATGAAATAATGTCTCTAGCGTAAAAATGGCAAAAAGTCGTCGATCAAACCGGTAATATTAGTATAAAGATAAAAAAAATTGCAGTTTGATTACAAATACGAAAAGACTTTTTCCAGCCACACTCCGAAAGGCCTGTCGTCGAAAATTGCGATAAAATCGCTGAATTGGTCGAAAGAGACCGGCATAGTAGCAGCCGTAGCATCGGTCAAGAGCTCGGCAAGAGTCATCAAAAAAAATTTTATGAACAATTGAAAATTCAATAAAAATACCGCAAGACTTTTTTGACAACCTAATATGTTTGTATTTGAGAACAAATTCTTTAAAAACTAATTTTTATATGTTCTCCGATTCATATACTTATGTGTAATTGCTTTGTCTCGCCAATTGGGCATATTAACGATCTATCAATTGAGTTCATTCTTATAAATAATTCAGCTTATAGTTTGGGGGAATTTTCTGTAAATTCACTGGAAATCATTTGCACCACCTAAGCACCAAATCAACAACAATCTACAAAATTATTAAATTTAACAATCTGATTAAAAATATAAGTTAAGTACTTTGTTGTGAGGCCAACAGTAACTGGTTCAATCCAGCTAGGGATGGGCACAACAGCTGATTTAGGAGTTCGATAGCTGGCTTTATCATATCACTAAATACTTAAAAGCGAATTTTCCTATGTCTCGCGGTTAATTTTGCAAAACAAACTTTGAAAATACGCAAAATTGTCTGGTTGCGTGATTTCACTATCAAATTTTTATGCAAAAACAGAAGAAAGAAAACACAAAAAACAAAAATCAAGAAAAAAAAGGCGTCTACCCCGATATTTTTGTACATGTATGTATTTATGTTTGAAAGTGTGCCGATATTTAATCTATATACTGCCTGTACATATACACTCATGAATTATATATAATATGTATTGAAAAATATTTACAGCTTATCTTCTAACGCTGCCGATTTATGCTAATCAAGAGGAAGTGGTTTCGTAGTATTCATAAGAAAATCTATAAAATTGAAATTAGTACATACAAAATATCTAACATGTTTTAATTTTTTTATTTTTAACCTAAATATTACATTTTTCGGTGATATATTTATATTATAATCGATCCGAAGCTTTCACAAACACTGACTGATTTATCACACTGAGATTCTTCTTCTTCTTTATTGGCTAACACTGAGTTTGCAGTGCGACATTATCACGCGTGACAAATCTGATCTATAGTATGTATAAATATTATCTACAAAGTATTATAGTATGTATAAAATCGACAACAACTATTACTGCCAGTCGCAAATTGTTTACATAACACCCTATCGAAAGTTCCCAAGTTCAAATCCGTCAGTTTTTATAGAAAATTATAAATTTTTTCCGAATTCAAGCTATCATTAGTGTTATCACCTTTGACAGTGTTTTAGACTGATAGAGACTGTAATCGAACGCATGAGACAGTGAAAGCTTTATTGAAACGTAGAGTGACGTTAATGAAAGCAATTGTTTGGAAAGTCTATATACTTCTCGAACACAGCATGGAAAAATATAATATATGGCAAGCGTTAACCGGTTTGACTCGAATTTATGAAAAACGGTGATAAAAAGTGGGGCTGAATTGCGCAACTTTGTCCAAAGCAATGTAAAAATTATACTTCAATTTTAATTATTTACTTATATATATGTAGGTATATTATATATTTATTATATATATATATATATATACATATATCTGTATATAAACAACTTTATACTGTATAAACAACAAATTAGGAGGACAAATTTAAGCTTATGCAAATCTTCGAAGCATACCTATAGGCGCAGTCACAGTAAAATGTGCAAACAAGTAAAATGAAGCATTTTAAGCTTTTATTTTCATCCAAATTGGAAAAAATATATAAACAAGGTTTTGTAAGGTGTCTATATTTCATACATATATTTTACTATCAAAGATCATATATGAATGATATATAGTATCCCTAAGTCACTACTGAATATTTATTCACTACATCAAAATTTGACTGGAAAATATCAAATAAAGTTGCTAGAGATGATTTTAGTAAACTAATTATAAAAATCTACTCCGCTAAGTCTAAATACTTATTACAAAAGTTGAACTTTTCGGCCTTTAAAAAATATCAACAGCGTTGTCATTAAAAAAAGAATAAAGCTTTTTTTAAAATAAATATTTAATTATAAAATTTTGAACGGTTCTTAGTATAAGAGTCTGCGGAACGGTTACTTTAAGTATAACCGAAGCTTTAGAGCTTATAGAACTTTTATTCATAAAAATAATGATTTCAAAGCTAAAATAACCAAAAACTAAATATTAAATTATAACAAGTTTTTTGAACGGTTAGTACAAGTAAATCGAAGCTTTAAAACTTTCACTCATAAACAAAATTATCTCAAATTTAAATTGCCAAGAAATAAATTCTAAACATAAGAAAGTTTTTGGGACGGTTGGTTGGGCTTTCACAGCGGTTACTTTAAGTATAACTGAAGCATTCGAGCTTTTAGGGCTTTCATTCATAAACAAAATTATTACACATTTGAATTGCCAAAAAATTCGTAAGTATTTATAAGAGAATGTTTGGAACGGTGAATTATAGGTATAACTGAAGCGTTAGAGCTTTCACACCTTTCATTTATAAACAAATACATTTCACATTTAAATTGCTAAAAAGTAAATTCGTAAGTATAAAAGAGTTTATGAAACGTTTAGTTATAGGTATAAATAGAGTTTTAGAGCTTTTTGAACTTTTATTCATAAACAAAATTATATGGAGTTTAAATTGCCAAAAATTAAATTCGTAAGTATAAGAGAATTTTCGGAACGGTTAGTTATAGGAATAACTAACTTTCACTCTTAAACAAAAATATTTCAAATTTAATATGCGAAAAATTAAATTCTTAAGTATAAGAGAGTTTTTGGAACATTAATTTAAGCATAACAAAAGCGACAGAGCTTTTAGAGCTTTCACTCATACAAAAAAAGAAGATTTCAAGCAATCCTACTAACAAAATGTATTAAACAAATAAACTAAACAAAATTTTGTACTCACTGTCATTCATGTCCATCAAATGCAAGTCCTCATCATTCAAAATTGAGTTAATAAATCCGTCAGTGGTGTGATTCATATCCGAAGAAGAATTCTGTAAAAAACAAAAATTAAAAATTTAAGAAAATACTAAAACTATATTTGACTCGCGCACTCACAGTGTAGTACATCATGTCGTGTTCCATTTTATAGGCGCCCACATTGCCGCCTGCAGCGCCGGCTGATGCAGCTGCACCGGCGTCAGCCTCATGGCTGGAGTTGGTCAAATGCATGCTAGAAGTGACGGCTGAACCCAAATTATGGCCATAATGCGGCTGCGTGGGGCAAATATCACCCAAAGTGGCGTTGGCATGCAACATGGCATGGTGGCTGTGATGGTGTGAATGCGGCGGTGGTGGTGGTGGATATTGAGCGTGTTGCGGTGGTGCTGGTATGCCAGCGGCACCCTGATACGAATATGGATGTGTGGGATAGTGGGGATAGGGTGGCATATCGGAGACGCCGCCGACTACACCCATGCTCGATATCGGATTGAAGAAACTGGCAATATCCTGTAAACGTTGCTCCATCGAAACGCCACGACTGAGGGACATGCGACCCTGGAAGGATGAAAAAGGGGAAAATAAAAATTAATTTCGTTAAAAATGCGAAATATATAAAGAAAATATATATTTCATTGGAGTTTGAGCAGAGTATATTGCTACAAAGTGGTTTCTAATTGGAGTCATTCAACTGTGTGTCTGTATGACTGCATGTGTGTGTGTATGTATGCTCATCAACATTTTTTCTGTCAGTTTGCCCACGTTGCGGTGATTAATTTGTTAATTTTTGAGTGCAACAAAATGCACATTTCAACATTACCGTAATCGATGATGTTTTAACAAGGTGCGAGAGCGCAGTGTTGTTGTTGCTAGAATAATTCGTGGGATTCAATAAAATGAAAAATATAAACACTCGAAAAGGGCTTGAAAAGCAGCGTTGCAGGCCGAATTTTTGCTGCATTTGACGGTCCATAAATAAGCGATCAATCATAAAAAATTTTGAAATGTTCAACACAGCATATTCCTGCTTCATTGTTTGTCAGTATAAGTGCGCTGATGAATGCAGGCATTTATAATCACACCAAAGCGCCCACAGACACACCGCAACAAACCAAAATACACAACAACAAATAATATAAACAGCCAGGCAGTTGGCATGTATGTACATATGTAAATGTAAATAGGCATATACTTATGTACGTGTGCATACTTATGTATTATATGTACATACACATATGGAAAATCATAATCACAAAGAATAAATTCAAGGAAATTAAAGAAAAACAAGTAAATTTGGTGGCAAAAACGTGCGCATGCGCAATGTTGGGTTTTTAACACAACAAAAACGAACGTACATATAATATATAAAAATACAACAACAAAAGGTATATAATATGTATGTACAAGCAAATCGAGAAATAACACATTCCAAAAGCGCAAAATTCAAATTTCATTCTCATGACTGTGGCAGCTTCGCGCATAAGCACATGTTTAATGAAAAAAGTAATAAAAAGTTAAAAAAAAGTGAAAGAAAAAATAAAAAAGAATAAAAAAAAAAAATAATACATCTGAAAAAAGTTGAAAAAAAAAACCAATTGAATTGCGCACAATGTATCAATCTGATCGCCGGCGATCGCCGATCGTTGATCGATGCTTAGCGCGCTTCGCCGCCACAAAAGGTATCCAGCTGCACGTTGCCAAAGAAACAGACTGCACGTTCACACCGGCGGCCATTGACGGATCGCGCAGCTCAAGATCGATCGAAATTAAATTGCAATGCTTGTGGCAGAAATTGAAGGCGCTTTTTCGATTTCGTTGTAAAAAAGTGACAAGTGCGCGCCGGGGGTGTCGGCGTGAATTTCGTAAATCAGCAGCATTTTTTTGGTTAACAAAAGGGGTTTTTATCATTTCAAGCGGGTATAACCTCAAATATATACATACATATATATGTGAATATTACACTATATAAATATCATAGATTTGTATATATGGACAACTTGACTCATACCATTTGTTTGTTCGTTTTGCTACTTCTTTTATGTCCGTTACGTATTTCATTTCTAATTCATGCTTATTTGTTGCCCAAATTCGGTAATAATTGGTTGGCAATAAGTTTTTCCTACCTTCTTTATTATGTAAGTTGAAGATCTGTAGTTGGATTAGAATTTTCGTAATTTACGTAATTTATGCTTAATAGTTGTTAATGCCGTACGTTCTGATCGTTTTGGTAAACTTGTAGAAAATCCATATATCTAATGTACAAAGTATAGCTTCGAAAATTAATTTTTTTAATGAAATTGAAAATTTATTGAGTACTTTATACGTATCATTCAAGAAAGTTTAACGTCCAATATAAAAATGGGTTCCTAGTGACATGGCTTTTGCAAAAATATGTCATTGATTGAAGCATGGATGAAACCCCTCAGGCTTATAAAACTAAAAATAATATATGTATTATATTCCGACAAAAAAACACCCTAAAACTGTCAAATATGAGCGCTATCTGTCAACCAGTTTGTTTACAGCTGCTGCTTAAGTCGATACACCTAAATAGTGCGTTGCGACTTTTACAATGAATAAAAATATTGAACAAAGAATTTGTCTAAAGTTTTGTATTTTCAACCAAATTTCGTGTGCGGAATCGTTGTAAATGTTGGAAAAGACTTACGGTGAGTCAGTTCTATCAAAATCACAAGCCTACGAGTTGTACAAGTGTTAGAGAGATGGCAAGAGGGCTCGACATCTCACGCGAGTACGATCAAATGATTATGGTGGATATTTTGTGTATGAAATGCGTACTTGCTCGACTCGACCGATCCCACATTCATGGAGAGCATTATAAATGATAGTCGATAAGACTGAGGTTCTGAGGTTTATACAACAATCATCGGAATGGAGGCAAACCGAGCAGAAAGCAAAAAAAAAAAAAAAAAAAAAACCACGCCAAAGCCGTTCAAAACTCAAGGTGATGCTCATTGTTTTTTTCGATATTCGTTATTTGGTGTTTGGTGCATCACAAATTTTTTCCGGAGGGACAATAAGGAATGTTTTTTGGCCGTATTGAGGCATTCGCGTGAGAACAATTCGTGCATTTTACATAACGATAATCATATACCATCGATCAACCACCGTATTCACCAGATTCGGCCCCGTTTTGATTTTTTCTTGTTCCCCAAATTGAAATTGCCGCTGCGTAGGACCTGTTTTCAGTCGATCGATGCGCTAAAACAAAATTCGCTGAAAGAGCTGAAGGCTATTATTTTAAAGAAAAAAAAAAATAAGTTGAAGTTTGATTAGAAATACGAAAAGACTTTTTCGATTACCAATATAAAGCAGAAATGAAATTTCCGAAACAATTATCTGGATCAGAGCACTATAGCAAATAGCTGCCATAAAAATTGACTGACAGTTCTTGTAAGGAAATTTTTGCATTTGTGTAAGGTATTATAGTTACATTTTCTTTCAAGAGTGCATTTAATTTAAATCTATTTAAAAATAGTTATAAATATTTGTAGATTAGTTCGAAAATATATATTATATTTGTTGATTTATTGGTGTTCAAAAAAGTTGTATACAAAAAAGGGCTACATGGATTTACGGGTTTCAAAAAATCGAAATTTTCTATAATCTTATTAATTTCTACAACACCTCTAGAATATTGTCTAATATTTTCAAGTTGATCCAAGTAATAGTTTTAGAGCCTTGAGAACTTGTGCGCTCGAGGCTAGCTAGACTAAGTGCGACGACTGGCAAGATTCCCGAGAACTACTCCACCCATCTTCACTATAGTTTATACAATTGAGATACAATTCTTAAAGACTTGGACGAATAATTTTTTTACAATTACAACAATTTAAAAAAAAAAATTTGCGAAATTTTAATTTTTTTTTTTTTGTAAAAATGTCTGCAAGAATTCAGTTTTAAATTTTTTTCCTTCATCCAAGTAAGTAAAACTAATTTTGTTTTGTCCGATTGATTTTAGATGAATCTCCAATGACTTATAGTCGTCACCGCAAGTACCTGTTTTTAGAACTGGGTCAACATAAACTTTGGAAATAATATTTTTTTTTTTTTTTGAAATTTTCGTGACTTCAAGTCAACACATTCTATAAAAATGCCATATTACTACTTTTGTAAAATAACACGATTTAATAGCAAAAACATACAAAAAATTCTCATTTTTTCGTGCCTCTGACTACCCCTAACCCCTTAAATGATCTTGTAAGGAGTTATGCTGCCAACGCGGGCACATCTTTTTTCCGAGGGGTCACCGGAAATGGCGTCGTCACAATGGCCGAGTTTAAAATATTTTTTCCAAAAATTATAGATTTTTTTTGTTGATAGTGTATGTTTAAAATAATAAAAAAATTCTAATAAAAATATTTCATTTTTATATGAGAAAAAAAAATTTTGAAAAAAGACAGTTTTTTTTACCCAAGGAAATGCCTTAATACAAAATATTATTTCATTTTCTCTTTACTTTTGGACATTTAATAACGCAGAAGAGGAATATCAAATTTTTATCTTTTCTATATAAATTTCAATAAAATAACTGAATTTTCCAGCAATTAGATTATTAAACTGTGTAAAATATATGTCATTATGGATTATTTTTTCGTCGCATGGCACCAATATTAACCAAATCAATCAGAAGTAAAATATATAAAATATACAACAACAAATAAAGTAATTAAAATTGCACACCTTAATTAATAATTTAGTTGTCACTTATTGTTGGGCGGCACAAATATGCATACTTTCATAGCATGCGATAAATTTTAACGACAAAATTGAGCTTTTAGTCACATGAAATTTTACAAATATTTATTGGTACACTTTTTATGTTTTTTTTACTTTATTATGGTTTTTATACTCTATTTTAGTTTGTATAACTTTATATGATTTATAGATGTATGTATGTATGTATGCAGAAATGCGTTCTTAAATCACTTTTGGAGCGTCTGTCCAACGCGCACACACCGAACTGTCAATCACGGCTTAAATGTTCTTATTTTGTAAGCGCGATAAAATCAATTGTAGCGATTTGTATTTCGGCGCGCGTATCTTGAAGCGGCGATCAGACACCAAAAAAAGGAGAAAAATGGAAAAATCTCAAGAATATGGCAAAATAAAAACCGATTTACGATATGTGTCTGACAGAATGCGCCAACAACTAAGCGATTGACTTGACTTACAGACTGAAATACGACTTGTTGCAGCGCTGCTAAACCGACTGGCTAACTGACTAACTGACAAATTGAGAATGCGCAACGGTGCAGTGATGCGCACGGAATGATGTCCGCAGCGGCGGCGGTGAGTGACGAGCGGTGAGCGGCGCGCTGCTGCTGCTGCTGCGTATGATGATGCTAGCGAGGAAGGCTGAACCAGCGCAACATAAATGCGCACCAACACACAGAAGTATATGGATGTATATACATACATATATTCATATATAAACAGGTAACATACATATGTACGCATAAGCATATGTTTGAGTCCATTTCGCTTGTATGTGTGCGTGCGTACATGCGCTAGCTTACTTGCCACAGTAAGGACGGCTTAGAAATTCCCAGTCGGATGCGAGCATGCCAAGTGTAAGTAGTGAGTAAAGCGGCAAAATAAACAACCGACTGTCGGAAAATGTACTATGTAAACGTAAACGGCTTAGTGCCGGTACATTCACACACACACACGCACACACACAAAATAATTTACATGCATGTGAGCCGCTGAAAACCACAAGTGAGGGCCGCATAGTTGGAAAAAAACTTTAAGACGTGTTGGTAGGCACAGGTAAGAGACTAGCATACATAAGCATATACACATACACATAAATAAGTAAGTACACCTATGTATAGTTAATATGTTTGCGTTTGCGTGATTATATTTGTACGTAACACTACAAAATTTTTTAGGTAAATGTCAGTGTATTTGTGTGTGTGTGACTTAAAGCAATGGTTGACTGTTTTTATTGTCACCATTAAAACTACTGGTGTTTGTTGTTGACATCAAATAGGCTCGCTCGCTACGGAAGCTGTGATTGTTGTAAGCACAAATATTCTACATACACTTAACATATTATATACGAGGTGTGTTCAAAAAGTATGGCGAATTGTGTGTTTTTTCAAAAATTATTTATTTATTCATGAATATCTATTTTGTCCCCTTCAAAGTAATCGCCATGAGRTATTATACACTTGTGCCAACGGTTTTTCCAATCTTCGAAGCACTTCAAAAAATCATTTTTTTTTTATCTTCTTCAGCTCCTTCTTCGATGCCGTCTTTAACTCGTCAAGAGAAGCGTAACGTCGTCCTTTCATGGGCCTCTTCAGTTTAGGGAATCAGAAAAAGTCACAGTTGGCCAGATCTGGGGAATACGGTGGCTGCGGCATCATTAGTGTGTTGTTTTTGGCCAAAAAGTCGCGCACAAGCAACGATGTGTGAGCAGGGGCGTTATCGTGGTGCAAAAGCCTTCTGAGACACATTTTGTACCACCGATAAACGTTGCTTCGCTCTAAGGTAGCTTCTCCGTATGCCACAGTCAACATTTGGAATGCATTCGCGCACTTAATTTCGTTTTTCACACAAAATTTGATACAGATTCTTTGATCTATTTTATTGAATAGGTAAAAATCGAAGACGATCCAAAACACGTGCGAGCAAAGCAGCTGTCAACAATTAAATGAACATTCAAAATGGCCGATCTCGTCGGCATAAGTGAGCGACATGAGTACCAACATAACGGAACAAAAAATTTGAAATTCGAATATACGTAATCCGCGATACTTTTTGAACACACCTCGTATACATACACACACCATATGCACATACATAAATACACAAAACATACGTTAGACATACAACTAAAAAATACTGTTGATATTTGTTCGCGTTGTTGTTGTATTTACATGCGCTACTGCTTTGCGGTTCACACGCAGCTTTGAAATTTTCGAATATTATTGCATTGCATGCCACTACAACAACAACACTTGCACTTTGCCGCTATTTTTTCGAAAGTTTAGCTCTGGCAACTGTTCTATTTATTTATGTAATTATTTGCGCGCAATTTGTCATTAACGCCCACGCGGGCAGGCGACCGTTTGTATATTTAGAGTAGTGGCGTAATATTGGCATTACAATATTTGATTTTTATTTGAAAATCTATAGACACTTATATGGAGGAGTTAGGCACTTTCAAGGTTATCAACAAATAACACAGTTTTACAAAGAACTGTCTTTTTGGTTGCTCTAAATATCTTGGCATATTTCGAAGGTTTCAAGTATCCAGTTTACGAATAAACTCATGAAAGTATTCAATGTGCTCTATTTTGTACAATTAAAGGATAATAAGATTTATTTTTCCATCCATTATTATAGTTCTGCGCCCTTTTTCTCGCAGATTCAAGTTCACGTCGTTCCCGTTCTCAGGATCTACTATACCGAAAATATTCGAAAATACGGAAGGTTTGAAGGTTTATTAAACATCTAACTTGCGAGATATCTACAGTAAAATATTCTTTTGCGTTTCAAAAGTAATTCGTATGCGCTCAAAAAAATGTCTCTCATAAAAGGCGTTTAATTGAGATAAAACAAATGTTTTCGCCATTTGCTCTCTGTCTCATATAATTTCGACGTATCCTTATATTCCAATATCAAAATGACATTATGTTATTTTATTCAGGATTTATTTATTTATTTATTTTTGTTGAGCGATAAATAAAAAGGAGAGCAAATCTTACAAAATCACTGATAATGTCTCGAATCTAGGGTGTTCAAAACTGTAATGATTTGATTTATGTAATTAATGCGCTTCTAGTATCAGTTCTTGGTGTAGTTTTAGTTTCTTACTGATATCTTTAAACTACTCTTTTTTTACTTCTTAAAAAAAAAACATTGGCAGTTTGATAACGTATGTTTTTTTCTCCAACACGTCTGGAATATTTTATAGGTTTAGTCTTTATTTTACCTTTAGAGTATAACTGTAGTTTTTGGAGTTCTCAATGTTATAGGGCTGGATCCGGTTCTCAGAGAAAACAGAATTGAAGATGTGGGATCCAAGTAGTAATATAATAATACACATGAACCCATATTTAATAAACAAAATAAGAAAATAAAATTGTGAATTTCAATATCTGACTTAAATGATATCCTATCTTAAGCATCCTTTAAGTGGTTAAATGGGTTTACGGGATTAAAAAATTCGATTTTTTATTGGTTTTATTAAATTTTCAATCAAGAATAGTGTCCCAAATTTTTTAAGTTGATCCGAGTAAAAGTTTGGAGATACAGTCTTGAGAACGCGTTTTTCTCGAAACTGTGTTTTTGAAGTCTGGTTGGCAAGATTTCCGAGAACTACTCACCCGATCCTCATGAAATTTTACACTGGTCTTTGAGATACAATTCTTAAAAATTGCGAAATTTTAACCGTATTTATTTTTTATTTTTTTTTTTTGTAAACCTGTCTGCAAAAATCCAATTTTCAGTATTTTCTTTATCATTGTCCAGCTTTTAAGGGGGTATTCTACTCTAGAATTTTGAAAAATTCGATTTTTTTCTTATATTTAAAGTTTAGACTCATAAGAACATATCCTCCAAAGGATTTTTAAAAATTAAAATTATTTTAAGATGCTACAGTTACTTTAGTGACGCAGTACCTAGCACGGTGAGTTGTATACAAGCAATTTACTTGAAATTTTGTGTGAACCTTCTTTATATAATCCTTTATTCTTTATCTTTATATAGTCCGTAATCCTTTATTTTTAATATTTTAAAAAAATTCAGGAATTTACAAAAAAAAAAAAATGTAAAAAATTATTTTTATATTCAGGCAGTCGCCATTTTCAAAAAAAATTTTTTTTCGTGTTCCCTGAGGTAGGGACTATAACAGCATCTTTACAGATTAAAAATTTCTTTTGATTTTTTTTTCAGACCACCAGGAGATTCGGGATCAATGTCACCGGGATGCGCCATTTTTTGTGTACACCTGTCTCTCACAACCCCCCCTCTAATTATTTTAATTTTTAATATTTTTTTGCAATTTTTTCTTTTTTTTTGAAGATATCAATAAATATACCATAAAAAAATGGATAATAAAAATATAGATATATTTTTTTTAAACAAAAAATGTCCAAAATTTGATTTGTAGAGTATACAAATACCCCCTTAAAGTTAAAGTTTTAACTAAAACACGTATTTTTTTCACTTTAGGAGGAAATGCATGTAACCACTTAAGTAAAACAAAGAAATTTCGGTCACCGCCACACATATTTTTTTCGGAGACTCTCCTGGAACGCGTATAGGATTAAGGAAATTACAAATTTTTCAAAATGAATGATAAAAATGAATCACCGATTATTGGATTGGATTAGTGTATATTAAATTTCATACAAATACAATATTTTTATTTATTTATTAACTAAACTCTCCGTAAAAATAAACAAAATTCTAAAGAAACATGTTTGTTTTTTTTACTTGCAATTAGTATAACTCACTACTATTTCCACATAAGCATCGTCACTTACGAATACTTTAGTTACACACTGTAGTAATTAGCAAATTTATTAACGCGTTGCCCTTCCCCTTAATTAACCGATAGCCAATTTATAATAATTAAGGTAAAATGTGCGAATGCCTCATCAATGATAGGTCGTTGATTTGGAGCCTATATGGCATTGTGTGCTTTCGCAAATAGGAAAAATTAGAAAATTATAATGAAAAAAAAAAATACTAATTATTTTTTAAACCAAACATTCATTAGGGTAAATAAATTAATTTGACTATTTTTCATTTATTTCAGTTATATTAAGAAAAGCTAGAAAATATTGTTGGGTAGTACGAGAGTGTTAAAATCAATAAAGGGGTCTCTTAAAGTCTCTAAAGTGTGACAAATATTTTACTTTCACGAAAACAATAATAACCAATTTTCTTGAGTTTTTATTGTATTATAATACTATAATCCTTCAAATATTTTTTATGGTTTCTCAGTTTTTCCAATTAGCGATTGATTGTGCATTGATTTAAATATTGTCTTCTCGATTTTATACATCCACATATAGACATAATTAAATATATGAAGAGGTAGTTTCAAACTTCATTTATCAACTTGACGATAATTTTTCATATAGAAATGTTTTTTTAGGACCAATAAGGATCAGGAAAGATGAAATATATAGAATCCACATGAAACCCACTGAAATAAATCTTTCGACTCATATCGACAGTTTTCTGTTTTGGTTTAGTTGAGCAATTGAATGTCATTGCATAATTATAAAAGTTAGACGAACTTTCGAGACGTCTGTGATCTGAAATTTATTAAAAAGAGGGCGTAGCCTCGACTTCTTATAGGTTTAGCAAGCATATTCACAAACCACTATAGCTATTTCAACCAAACTTACTGAAAGCAAGTCTTTCCAACAATGATCTATTTGATGTATAAATAAGTTAAATAGGATTTTAGGATGATAGCCACGCCCACTCCTTATATAAAGATTATGTTGTAAAGTACTTAAAGAGCGATAACTTAATAAAAAATTACGTCGGAATCATTTAATTTAACGGAAGGGCTACATAGGAGAGTGTATTAAATTTAGACAATAGACTGATATATATCAGAAACTAATTGCAAACAAATTCGTTTGATCCATTGTAAAAACGGTCGAAATGGGACAACAACCACGACTACTTCCCGCATTAAAATAAGATTGATAAATTTCTTTAGGAAAAAAAGCAAAAACCATTTTGTTGAAGCGTTAGAAAAATTTTCGAAATGACTTTAAGGAATGTTGCCGAAAAATCCGACTCCGTTTAGGTAAACCCTAATGTTAATGTAAGGGTTTTTAATTTTGTTATAAAAAGCCTAAGCTAAAAAAATTACGAACATTTTTTTTAATATGAAATGTGTGTTTTAAATGTACGAAAAAGGTCATCTCCAACAATCCGAGTCCGTTTCGGTAAACCCTAATGTTAATGTAACGGTTTGTTTTATTAAAAAAATGTTGATTTTGATTTATGAAAATTAATATTTTTATAAAATTCGTGCTTTAAATTTATGAAGAAGGTCACCCTAAAATCCGAGTGCGTTTTGGTACACCCTAATGTTAATGCAACGGTGTTTTTTTTTAATTTGCATTAAAAAGGCTGAGCTAAAATAAAATTATGAAATTTAATTTTTATGTGAAATGTGTGCTTTAAATGAACGAAAAAGGTCACCCCTAAAAATCATTTTGGTAAACCCTAATGTTAATGTAGTTAAAAAAAATTATGAAAATTGATTCTTAAGAAATGCGTGTTATAAATGTATGAAAAATGTCACCCCTAAAAATCTTTTTTGGTAAACCCTAATGTTAATATAGCTAAAAAAAATTATGAAAATTAATTCTTAAGAAATGCGTGTTATAAATGTATGAAAAATGTCACCCTTAAAAATACGCGTCCTTTTCGATACACCCTAATGTTAATGTCACGGTATTTTATTTCGTTTTAAAAAGTCTGAGCAACAAAAAAATATGAAGATTATTTTTTATATGAAATGCGTATTTTAAATGTTTTTTCATACATCCCTAATGATTTCACAAAAATGCAGTAATTTCGAGAATCACTTAAGTGAATTTACAGCGTGAATTTGCAAGATTGCTTTATCACATTTTATTTATTGTGCGATATTAATCAAAAGCGCTTAGACGCAGTTTTGCAGCAAAAGCGACATTTCTCAAAACTTAATTTCTCAAAGCGCGCTTAGATTTATTTGAGCGACAATAAAGATTAATTAAACACTTGCTAACACTAAGCAAGCAAAAAGCAAGGCAAAGTGCAATCAAAACGGTGTTTGTATGTATACTTTTTTTGTTGTTTTTGCATACAGTTTGCATAACTGTATGTACACAGCTATGTACATATGTATGAATGTATATGTATGTTTGTAAGAAAGTCACATGTTATTGTCATATTTAATTTACCGAAAGTCTAGAAAAAGCACAAAACAGCGCCGACACATGAAGCCTGAGTGGCAAACAAAAAAAAAAAAAAAAACAGGGAAAAAATAAGAAATTAATGAAAAATGAAATGGAAAAAGCGCAGTTTGAATGCAATAAAGCGCTTCATTAAATCATATTGTGCGCAATGCGGTGTGAAATCGCCCAAGTGGACGCCGACCGTTTTTTGCAATAATCACAGGCAGCGCGACAACAACAACAACAGCAGTGTCAATAATAACAACAACATTAATAATAATAACAACAACAAACATATGCGAAGTTAAGCAGTCACAGCAGCCAAATTGACATTTAATTACAGGCTAAGCACCAACTTTACACCAGCGAAGACACCGCCGTTGCGAGTGCTGAGCGGCAAGGCGGTAGCGGCAAGGATGCTGAGCAGTTGGCAGTGGCGCGTTTGAGCGGTGTGATTGACCAGCAGCGAGTGCAGTAATTGTGTTAGCGCGCTGAAAGTGTTGCGCATGCGCCCTGCGACAGCCACTGTATGGAGGGGGCATAAGGCAACAGCGCTTGGGCACGGTATAAGCAGTGCATTAAGGTGTTGCTGTGTGTGAAAATGTGATTTGCGTTCGCTAGGCGGTTGGTATGCGGGTAATTAGCAGCCAGCAAGTGAGTGCGCATGCGCATGCGCACTTAAGGAACTGCTAAATTGTGTATTAAATACTTGGGGATAAGCTGCTAAATGCGTTGCTATGTGTTGAGGGAAGTCTGTAGCAGCTTTAAAGCTGTTGGGAAAAAAGTTTAAGAGGAAGTTGTAAATGAAATTTAAGCAAATTGTTGCGCAAAAAATATTAATTATTTGCTGTGCTTTTTTGCGAACATATTTTTTGTTCTTGTTTGTGCTTATATATACAAACACACATATGCATATATTTACAAGTGCTATGCAAGTATGTGGCAGTTTTTGTCATTTAGCAAATGTGCCTGGTTAATGGCTTGGTAACTGCACATGCTCACGCTCATGGGCGGCCAGCAATGCGGTAGCGATAATAATTAATAAGCAATTTATGCATAAAAGTAGCAAAAATTACACGAAAAACAAGAACAAAAAACCAATTGCGAAAGCCAAATCAGCATGCTGTGCCACAAAAAGAGGCGCCGCCTTTGAAGCACGGTTTTCTATGCGTCGCATCATTATGAGCTAGACAAACAAAAAGTGCATATAAAAAAAAAGTCGAGTCATGCTGCAGATATTTTTCGCCAGTAGCAGCGCGCTAACGGTACTTTGTGAAAACAAAAAATTCAATGAAAAATGAAGCAAGCACAAACAAAACAAAGTAAAACTGCAACACAAACAAAATTTGCAGAATTTTCCGAAATTTTGCTCGCCCAACCACAGTCATTAGTCTTGTGTGATGACCGATCGCTCGTACACAGCAAACCACCGGCACTAAATACCACATACATACAAGTATCACTCTACAAGTGTGAATGCGCAGCTAGAACAAGTGAAGTGACCTGCTGTGCGCGCCTGCGCACAAACATCAAAGGCTTAACTGTCCTAATCCACATGGCAAAGTAACAGCAGGTTGCAGCAACACTTTTTCTATGCAAAAGACACTCTACACAACGGCGCATGCGTGTGTGTGTGTCATAGCAGCTCATTCAGCAGCGCTGGATTTGACGGTAATTGCTACTGACTTTATGACTACATTTGTCATTTCTTCGTGTTGCGGTTAAGCATGGCGACCGATACTCTTTCCTATTAGCGCGCTAGGTTTTGTTGCTTTTCGCGCTATTTTCCTTTACGCTTTGCCCATAACTGCACAGTAGCCTCACATACATATAAGCAGCACATACACTCACATACTCATATACTCACAAATCCAAAAGACGGATTTCATAATTCCAACTGGCTTCGCGTGTATTAACGCTTAACAAAGCACCATTTACTGCTTTTGTGGCATAACAGCTTCGCTTAATGGCGCTCATTTAGGTGACTATGCGGCAGTTATCTTCAGCGGTTATCTTCACAACTCATCTGTTGATGAATAGGTAAATACGTATGTATTTATCGGCAGATCAAGTGACAAAAAGTTGACAGCCGAAAGGGACTTAATTAAATTTGTTGTTCGGCAATTTCTGAACATTTTTTGAACCAGTATTCAACGAAATCTCCTTTTTTGGTATGTTTATCAGTTAGTAAGAATAAATAAGTTTCTTGGAAGCGATTTTATATCAGATAATGTCATGCCATCATTTTGAATATTAATTTTCATTTTCAATTTCTAGTTTGACTTTCAATAATTCTTAAAGGTACAAGGATGAGATGCAAACATCAGCTTTCCTTGTCCATTGCCATTAGTTTCGAAATCTTTAATCTAAACTGTAACCTTTTCATAATCCTAATTTCGCGATCGGCAACTTCTTTCATAAAGCCTCAAAAAAAAAAATATTTTTTTTTAACAAAAATGCTTTAATTCTACTTTAAAAATAAATATTTCGATTTATCTTCCTATTTTAACGCTAAAATTTATCGAAAGAATTTTCTTAGGAGCTGTCACATTCAACTCAAAACAAATCAAAACTCCAGAAGCACAACTGAGAACGAAGAGCGTTTCCCTCACTACATGAGTTATCACAAACTAAATTCTACACATCGTTACATAAAATTCAACACAGCACATCATCAAAAGAAATTAAAATCGCAGTCAGATATAATAATCAATATATAACCATCTCATAACTCAAATATTGGTTCAATGTGAGTGTATGATAACCAGTATATAACCATGTTATAACCAAAACTTAAATTTTGTTTCAATTTGAGTGTAACCAGTATATAACTATTTTATAATCAAAACTGAAATTTTGTTTCACTTTGAGTGGTTTCTATAAAATCGTTTTACATGCAAACCTTTGAAAATTAATGTTACGTTATTTTGCATTTTAGGTGACGATATAAACATAAGGGAGCACAACTTTGTTTGAACATATGGTTAAAATTGATCGAACCTTACTTTTACTATGAGTAAAAAATAAAAAGATTTTGATCATAATTTTAGATTCGATTATTTTATGCCAAATGTCACAGAAATTCATACCAACCTATTTCAAATTAACCAATCTTTTCGTCGTTTAATTTAACCAATCGTCCAACCAAAAGTCCATTTGTTGTTTGGTGTTATAGTGTTGGTAGTGTCAGCTGCCAGATCCTAAGCTGATCTCAACAAAATGACATTCAGGACACTCTAAACGCAAAAGAATATCTCCGAAGACGGCAAATAAAATGAGAACCCCAATGAAATCAGATGTAGGAAAATTCCTCTTTTCAAAGGGCTATAGTAGCTTGAATCTTATGTTTGGAACCACCAAGAAAATTTTTCATTCTCGCGACATAATAAAAAAGGGAACCAATTTGGACAACAAGGAATGGCAGTTTGGTCTCTTACAATCGCGGTTTCATGTTGCCTAAGCTAGGAGGAAATAGCTCAATGAACCTTCTAGGTTCTCCTCTGGTCCAGACGGGACGTGCTGTATAAGTATCAGTTGTTAACCAACGCTTTATGAGTACCCGCAAGCAGCTGGAGCGTGGGCTAGAGCGCAGGAGGTTAGCGGAATACGGGAAGTTCTGTTTCTTGAAAGCTCATCAGCGTTGCAGTGTTCAGTGACTTCAATTTCGATTTAAGAAATACTTCTGTGATTTCCCAACAGTTCTTTGAAATTATCAAAAGGCAAATTTTTTGGATGAAAATTTTAATTTCGTATACAAATGGCGTCGTCCAAACTCTCGATATAAAATAAATCTCAAAATCAATAAATTTTCAATCTCCCAGAATAACTCTGGCCAACAGGTCCGACTTCGGACTGGGTATGCAACTGAGAAGTAGTCCTCTCTTGACGAACAAAGACCAAACTCAACGAGTCCGCTATATGGTGCGGAGGCATGGACCATCGTCCACATCATCCAGCATCTGATGAATCGGCGTTACGAGTTTTCGAGAAAAAGGTTTTGACGGAAGATTTATGGTTCTTTTTGCATTGGGAACGGCAAATACCGCACTCGATGAAACGATGAGCTAGCTGAGATGTATACGACGACATTGACGTAGTTCAGCGGATTAATAGACAGCGGCTACGCTGGCTAGATCATGTCTTTCGATTGGAAGAAAACGCTCCAGCCCTGAGAATATTCGACGCTGTATACGCCGGGGGAAGCAGAGGAAGAGGACGATCTTCACTTCTTTGGAAAAACTAGGTGAAGAAGGACTTGGCTATAATTAGAATCTCCAATTAGCGCCTAACAGCGAAAAGGAAGAACGACTGGCTATATTATAGTATTGCGACTATAATCGCAAAAGCCGTGTCTACGCCAATAAAGAAGAATAAGATTAAATTTTAATGACTGATACATGTTTTAAGGTCTAAAGCTTATCGAAAATAATAAAAAGAGTTACATAATACTTATTTACCGGATCTAGTTAAGATTCCAAAAGAAAATCATCTGTCAACAAACCACAATCAGTTACGATTTTTAAAACATAAAAGAAGAACGAAAATAATAGAGCAAATAACAACAACAAAATACAACAATTTTTATTTTTTACAACACTAAAATGAGAAGCTTAGAGGAAGTGGTAGAGCGCAATGAACATAAAGCTAGACGCAATCAAGTGAAATAAAGATGGAATAAAAAAATATTGGCTGGAGCAACACAGGCGGGTGGCAAGAGAAAAACTTTACTCTTCAAACACTAGCAGTTGAAGACGACGAGTCGTCAAATCGCTGCACGAAACACAAACATACGAAGCAGCACTTAACTTGTGGCGAGCAGCAAAAGGTGCACGAAGGAGTTGATGAGAGCAATTGTCTGGCTACATATTTTTTGTTGTTGTTGCTTAGTGTACACATTTCACGTTCTGATTTTATTCTGAAATTTTATGTAAACAACCAAAACAAGAACAATAATAAACACTTCAGTCTGATTTTTTCTTAGATTTAATTTATTTGATTTGATTTCATTTGGCCGAACTGTTGAAGCAAAAAGAAAACACTTGACACATGTATATTTGTATGATGATCCTTGACGGATGAGCATGTATACATAAATGTATTAACGTATGGACGTATATATATATGTATGTATGTATACCTGTATGCAGATGAGCGCATGTGGCTTTAAGTGCTGTTGGAGGCAGCGAAAAGGCGGCGAAGTGAACGACTTTAAGCCAGAAAACATTTTTTTTGTTTAAGGAATCCTTAAAAATATATATACTTATATGAGAATATACACTTTGAAGTTTTGAAAAGTTAAGGGAGGTACAAAGTTTGCAGCTCAAACGCAGCTCCTACTTTTTGTAAGGTGTTAAACCAGTGTAGAATTACGAAAACATCGATTAAAAGTAAAGTCTTAATAAAATTATGTAGTAGGTGGCATAGTGAGCATATTTTTTTCTTCTTTAACTCGAAGTGAAGTCAACTATTTTCTAGAAACTGGAGTTTTCAGATCGAGTGGCGCTGGTACTCGGTGACTAGCGTACTTGATATTTTCGTATATGATGAGGAAAAACGTTAACTTCGGCTGCATCGAAGGTATGATACCCTTCACATGTTCATTTCTTATAGCATAAAAGACTATAAAAAGACATGTATCTTGATGTTGAACGGTTAGTTTGTATGACAGCTATATGCAATAGTGATCCAAACTGAACCATTTCTTCAGATATTGCACAATTGCTTAAGGCAATAATCCA
>NW_017537645.1:796991-835507 GCF_001853355.1 Bactrocera latifrons | reverse complement strand
TAATCCATGCCAAATTTCTTAGATATCGCATTAAATAAAAATTTCCGATACACGCATTTTAAACCGATTATTCAGTTTGTATGGCAGCTATATGCTATAGTGATCCAAACTGAACCATTTCTTCAGATTTTGCACAATTGCTTAAGACAATTATCCATGCCCAATTTACTAATGATATCTCGTCAAATGAAAAAAGCTTTCCATACACGCATTTTCTCCCGATGATTCAGTTTGTATGGCAGCTATAAGCTATAGTGGCCCGACATCGGCCGTTCCGAGAAATGAGCAGCTCCTTGTTGAGAAAAAAATATGTGTAAAATCTCAGATCGATATCTCCAAAACTGAGGAACTAGTGGCTATGGCTAAGTCGACTGAGCTTGTCATACTGATAATTTATACATACATATGTACATACATATATACTATATAGATATATTTTGTAGGGTCTCCGACGTTTTCTACTGGGCCTTACATCATGGTGAACATAGTATACCCTGTTCAGGTTGTAATCATTTAGTAAATTTCGTACGATTTCGAAGATTGGCTCAGTAGCCGCCATTTTGTAATGAAATATCGATATATAGTTTTTTTTACTGATGTATACATTGAAGAAAGTATAAAAAAGGGAAATGCGATTCCTTTTTCCTTACTCCGAAAAAAAAGAATGTAAGTTAGGTCTTACCTAAGGGCTCTTGGCTGGTCTAAACCCTTAAAATCGTCACACAAGGTTTCTAAATGCTTGAAAGAGCTACAAATGCCTCACCTATAATTCTTCTAAACAAAGAACACCCCTACAACTCTTAACTAAAAAACAATAAAAAAAACAATTAAACAGGCATCCAACTTTAATTGCACCTGATTGTTCTGCGTTTCATTTTGTTTTCGTTTCACTTTTTCTTCTCGATGTTTGTAACCACTTTTTGACCTTTTAATGGTTTCATTGCATTTATTGCACCTTTTTTTCATCTGACGTTGATTGCATCAGAGGCCGCACACACCCACATACACACGCAGGAAAATTGAATTACATACATATGTTTGTCTGCAATGCACCTTTGCACCCTCCCGCTTGCTCAACACCAATCACACAACCATCTTGATTCTGTATTCTTTGCACTTACCTGATGGTGACCATGATGGAAACCGCCTGCTTGACGGTGGAAAGCACTATTTGCGCCGCCGCCAACATAACCTTGCATGCCGGCACTGCGTTGATGCGAATGATGGTGGTGGAATGGCGATGGTGCTGCTCCAGCTGATTGTAACATTTTGTCAAAATCGGCTAATTCTTCGCGTGCTTCGTCATCTAAATCGAAAAGTGGCGATGGCAATGAATAGACTTCGATCTCCGACAGCGATAGATCGAAATCCTCAATATAATCTTTCTCGGTGCTGTCCTGTTCCTGTTTGGTGGTGCCGTCAGTGGTTGTGTCGAGTGTTTTCTTAGCCAAATCTTCGTCTTTACCGTTAGATATGATAGCACTGACGTCCTTATTTTCGTTTAGCTCGTCTTCGCTGGTTTCCGTTTTGGTCTTGTCGTTGTTGTTATTAGTTTTTGCAGCCGCAGCTTTCGATGTTGAAGCGACAGAATCGTTTGAGCACTGTGTGTGTGAAATTGAGGTAAGATTAAAACTTTTTGACCACTTTTATGTATATAAATATAATACAAAAATGGTTCAAAATGTTAAATCATATCTTAAGGAGTCCGATTTAAATATATTTTAAATTTTATTTAAATTGTTACATTAATATTATATTTTGCGTTAAAAAGAAATAATTTGGAAGAAAATTAAATCTTGGGCTATACACAAGCAATTTTGAAAGTATAATGTTTTGAAGTTATAAATGAAAAATCTCGAAAATTATGTACATATGTATTTATTTCAAGGTTACAAACGAACAATTATTTAAAAATTAGAATTTGAGGTTATAAACAAACAACTTAAAAAATATTACGTTTTGAGGTTATAAATGAAATATTTCGAAAATTATATATATATTTTGATGTTAGAAAGGATCAATTTCGTAAAAAATGTTAAACGAACAACCTTAAAAGTACATATTATGATGTTATGAGGTTATAAACGAACACGTTCGAAAAAAAATATATTTTTTGAGGCTACAAACGATCAACTTCAAAAATATTACATTTTGAGGCTATAAACGAAGAGATTCGAAGATAATGGAGTTTTGGAATATAATCGTTCAATTTCGAAAGTACAATATTTTGAAGTTACAAACGAACAATTACGAAAACAATTTTGTGGTTATAAAGAAATAACGAAACGAAGGAACGAAATAACGAAAACATTCGAAGACAATTAAATTTTGAGATATAATTGAACAACTTCGAAAATATTATATTTTGAGGTTATAAACGAAGAAAATCGAAAAAAAAATTATATTTTGGTTATAAACGGAAAACTTCAAAAATATTATATTTAGAGGTTATAAATGAAGAAATACGAAAATAATTAAATTTTGAGGTTACAAATGAACAATTTCGAAAAAAAAAATATTTTTACGTTATAAACGAAGAACTTCGGAAAAAATATATTTTATGGTTACAAAACGACTACTTCAGAAATACTATATTTTGAGGTTATAAACGAATAAATTCGAATAAAATTAAATTTTGGGTTATAAACGAACAAATTCGAAAATATTGCATTTTTTGATAAATTACAATAACAATTCCAAAAATAAAATTTTTTTGAGAATATAGAAAACAATTTCAAAATAATATTTAATATATGTTACATATATAATAACCTTAAAATAAATCATAAACAAAAATTTTTTGTTATTTTTTAATTCGGTTATATTAGCCCCTTAACTTACCTCGCTATTAATATTACCGAATTCAGCCAATTGTAGTACGTCGTTAAGAATTTCGTCCAGTGGCAAACGGATATATTCACCTATAAATTACAAAAATTTAAAATTAGTATAGAACTATAAAATTACAAAATATATATTGGAGAATTAACTGTTATAAATGCCGAATTTAAGCCGAGTAAGAATTTGCTTAGTTTTACTGTTATTTTAATTATGTGGAATTGAGTTTATGGTGCAAGAAACTACAGCGAGAGTAGGTCTTAGAATTAACATCGGCAAAACCAAAGAATTTGGGGAATTTGCCTCACTCAATGCAAGAACAGAAAAATTGCACCCTTCGTCCAACACAAATTTGATTCTTAATTTCTCAAAAAATGAAGAGCAACACTTCCACGAATTCACTTGAACTGTTCTTTTGCCCAATTGATCGATTTCGCTAAAGCAAATAATTTAAAACAAAAATATAAAATATAAAAACAGAGTCAACATACACACACAAAATACGAAAGAAAATGCAAACATGTAAATATTTTGATTGACAGTCAGAAAAAAAAAATGCATTGAAAAGGCAATCTTCGAGAGCCTCTCACATTCAAAACAAACAAGAAAGGATACTGCAGAGAACAAATGCTGATTACGTGCTCGGAGCGCAGACACAGCACACACGAATTAATGCCCAGGAGAGCGATCAATTTTTTGTAGAAATTTTTTTTGGAAAAATACAGAGTTTATTTTGATAAACAAGTAACGGATATTTGTATAAAATATTTTGAATACACATACGGGGCATCTTTTCACTAGATTTCCAAAATTCAAAGCAAGCAAATGTTACTATAATGTAGAGCGCTGTGGGAATATGCCATTATGACGACTGTGAGATTTCTACGGAGCCATTTTGAGCGCATAAATATGCACCAAAATAACGCCCAGTAGTGGCTACCGTTTGTGAAGCGAAACAACAAGCTGACCACGCTGCCATTAATTGCAGCTTGAGTAATGAACGCTGTAGAAACACCTTGAGAGCGGAGCGGTCTCTTGATAGTTGCTTGAACGCTGGGCTGCGCGCTTAGAGCGGCAGACCGGCAGTCACGTTTAATGTTTAGTAAAAATTTATATTAAAAACGCGCATCATTAATCATAAAAATTCACATTTCAAAACGCCACACAATGCAACAACGAAAAGGAAAATCAAAAATGTGGAAAAAAGTACGGAAGCAGATGCAGATCGCTAAACCAACAATCCATTGACAGAATGCGATTATTATTATTTATGATAGCAAAACATAGACATACATAAATACATAGATATGCATGTACATGTAGTTATTTACTTATGTATAGGTAGTTAATGTGTCGTAAGTGCATATGAAAAATTAATAAATTTCTTTTGAATAGCCAACGGAGGAAATTTTCGCTAAATCATTCTTACAACTTTTGTATCAATTACACATTATAGTTGCACACACATACAAACAAACGTATGTACTTATTTTATATATGCATACATGTATAAAAATATATTACTTTTATATATATATGAAGCAGCTGTTCTAAAGCAAAGCAAAATGCTCTGGGATAGCCGCTAAAGAACTGATATCGGCTGAGTATGAACGAATGGAAATCTGTATAGAAATTTGGCAAAGATCATTTTTTAAGGCAATGCCACAATCTCCGAACAAATTGTTCCGATTGGACCACTATAGCATAGAGCTGCCTTACAAACTGACCGATCAAAATGAGTCTCTGTATAGAAACTTTTGCAATTGTGTAGGGTGTTCCTCGCTACCGAAGTCAACGATTTCTCTTATTTTTATTCAAACAGCTACTTACAACAATTTAGTACAACAAATTTACACAAGCAAGCCAAATAAGTAGCTGACATACAGGCTATAACCATATAACCAAGCACCAGCGGCATTAACTTCGCACTTGGCATGCGACATTATCGCACAAAACTATCTGGTATGCACAGAACACGAACTTATTACAAATGTTTGACAAAATCTATACCAAACACAGGCGCCTATATACATACATATGTATAAATGTATATATAATATTTATCAGAAAATTACTACTTAACATCGCCAAGTAAACAATGGCCGCTTGAAAAACCAAAAAACGGCAAAAAGAAAAAAAAAACACGAAAATTTCCGTGGAAAAAAATATAGTGGGCGAAGCATGTCAGGTAGTATGATAGACAGCCAGCCATGTAGCCGTTTAAGGTTAGAATAAAAGAGCCAAACACTTGAATAGGGTCAAAATTAGAATATAAATGCTTTGCTGCACTGCCAGACTAACCAAATGGTACAAAAAAAAAAAAAAAAAAAAAAAAAAATAGTTACAATAAAAAGCGGCAGCTAGCGTTAGAATTATTCAACATTCTAACGGGGTATGCTTGTGATGTTGTTGGGCTTAAACACCCCAAATCAAACAACTGTTGGCTTTACAAAACCAAACTATATGTTAAACATAAAAAATATGCTTATAACCGCCAATAGTACATGTTGTTGTATTATACATATACATACATATATACATATGTATGTATTTTTTTTTATTGCGCACCCACCTTCGTTTTTCTTGCTGCTTCCTACTTTTCCTATAATTCTATTTTACTCTAACGCTTATCGCGTCCAAGCCATATTTTTCCAAGCCTTTCGACCATAATTGTCGCTGTTATTTTAGGTCGTTTCTCACTCGATTTAGCTCCGCTCTTGTTGTTTTTATTCTATTTCACTTATTTCAAATTTGTTTTTTTTTTTTGTTTTGCTTCTAACAATTCTTGGACATATGAATTTCGAGCAATATTCAAAGTTTTTGTTTACTTAACATTTACCCACAAGTACACATATACATACCTACATTTACTGATACATATATACACAATGCACATACAACAACACACGAGCCTTTCAGGCACTTTCAAGCCCATACGAAGCCACAGAAGAAAGGTGTTTTACCAACTGCGCCCTATGAAAATATTATTCAATTTGTAGCTGGCTTTGTTGCACGCATACACATGCATACATACACAGACCACTTGCTTCTATGCGTGTGTGTTTATGTGCATTTTGGTTCGAATATTTGTATTAAAATATTGTAGTTTTTGAATAGTTTTTGTATTTTTGTCAGCGACAATTAGAAGCATTCGCTGGCGGGCAGGGTTGGAAGGCATGCATATGTATGCATATACATATTTACAAGTATGTGTGTTCAAACATTGTCAAGAAGGAAATATTTGTTTGGTATAATTGCTATATATTGTCTATTGTACGAAACAATTATATTTTTATTGGAGGGGCGAGTGCATACAATTCTATTAGTATGACCACAAAGTTGCAAATAGAATATTGAATATTTACTATACATTAAAAATTTGAAAAAATTAAGAAAAAAAAATTATACCATGACTATAAAATAGTAAGATTTTATAATTTAAATTTCGCACGACTAATATGATTTAGTATGACTTTCAGTGACATTTGTGCCAAATATCACATGAAAATAATCATTTCCATTTAGTATACGCTTGTTTTCCTGAAGTACATATCGTGCATTCAGCGATTTTTACGAAGAGTGAAATTATTCAAGAAAAACCGCAGCTCGAAAACCGTTTTAAGTCAAAAGCAGACATTAAACGCGAATCGCTACGTGCATTGAATACTATTTTGGAATTTGATTTTAACAACTGTTTCGAGAATTAGAACAAACGTTGCTACAAGTGTATTGTAGCCAAGAGGGATCTTTGAAGGGGATGACATAGATTATGAAGAATAAATTAAGAATTTTGAAGTTATGAACAAGGGGTCTTTCTATTTTTTTCTAACATTGATATATGTATGATCTATTAGACATAACTCTTTGGCCATCTCTACCATGCCTTGGTGAAGCCACGACTTCTATAAACCGAAATAAAATTTATAATAAGTTAAAAATAAGTATTACCCAAAATTATCGCCAATTTTTCTAAACTTAGATTGAATGAAAGGGGAGAAAGCAGCTTGTTCAATCGAAAAGCATCTAGTTATTTTCTTTAAAGGAATATATACTCTCCAGCTTCCTAATTTGATAGTATTTATAAAAAAAAAAAAAAAAAAAAAAATGCTAAAGAAACACACAACCAGACCCTTACTATCAAAGCAAGCCACTCTATTGGGTCTATAACTATTTTCGAGCGGCTTGCCAAGAGATGACATAACCCGATTATTATATTCATATTCATTGCTTCAATATTCCGAACATGCTTTGGAAAGCTGCTGATCTTCCTCAGTATTTGTCATTCATTTGAAGAATAAGTAAACATAATTTATTTCTTCACACAAATACATACTCGTATGTACATATGTCGAGCTTTAAGTCTGAAGAAATCTTTTGCCAAGGAGTTAATCTACACTACTTTAATATGAAGAGAATCTCAGCCGAAAGCTTGGACGGCCAAAAAAAGTTAAAGATGAGGCACTAGAAGCATTACTCGAGCTCGCACAAAATTTTGTAGCCACTGGTTGAGCCATTTCAAAGCGCTTAAAAAGCTTGGAAGCTGGGCGCCATATGAATTGAAATCAAAAGACTACGAAAGACGAGAGAGATATCAGAGGTGCAGCTTGAAAGAAGTAGTTTTTATAAAAAAACTGGCTGGCTTGCCAAATAAACGGTGCGGCCGAAAAACGACGGTTAAAAATATTTGGAAAACAGCGGCTGGGAAGTCTTGCTTCACTCGCCTTATAGACAGACCTTATCGTTTCCCAAAACTATTTGCTATTTGGTCGATGCATGACGCCTGGAATATGATACAAATCAAAACAGGATTAGTTTGATACATTATCGGTCCATCGCAGGTTTTTTGCTGTACCCAATGACGATGAGGACTGAGTCGACGTTAACGGCACGAATCCGAATAACCGGATTTATATGTGACCAAAGAACGTCTCTATTATAGAAGATTATTTATTTCAACTGCACCAACATTAAAATGTATTATATTGTCCTAAAAGATATAGGTTTTTGTCTGGTATTACTACCAATTAAATTTTGCATGCTTTTGCATCTTCGTGTTCATCTAACGGATGATCTAAGTAGAGCTACCTTTTTCAATAGTCTTTTTTTTTTGACAGATCGTGTCAAGCTGTCATGGTATTTGAATGGAATGACTTACGCCTGAACACCGTTTACAAATCGTTCAACTTTATTACGAAAACGAACCTCCGATCAATAATGTGTTACGCGGGGTTTTGTCCAGCGATTAGACCCATTTCGGTCACAATGTGTATGTAAAGAAACAAAATTGCCGCATTTGAGACGAAGAACAACCTGAAAAGATTTAAGAGCTGCCAATTTATGCAGAAAAAACAACGGTTTCGTGTGAATTGTGGGCAGGTGGTATCATCGATCCATATATCTTCAAAAGTGATGCCGGTGGGAATGCCGCTTCCCACACATTGCATCAATCAATGGATTTATTGAGAGCACACTACGCTGAGCAGATCGTATGATATAACACCGTTGGACTTTTTCCTGTGGGGGTATGTAAAGTTTAAAGCCTATGCGGACAATCCCGCTTCAATTCAGGTCTTGGAGCAAAACATCTCGCGTGTCATTCGCCACTTATCAGTCAAAGTGCTTGAACGAGTCATCGAAAATTGGACTCAACGAATGGATCACCTGAGACGCAACCGCGTCCAACATTTGAAGGAGATAATCTTCAAAAAATAAATGCCAAATAATGTTTTTCCGAATGATAAAAAATATTGCCCAATAAATTTGATGTTTCTGGGTTTTTGCTTTAAAAAAGTAGGGAACCTCGAAATGGATTACCATTTAAATTTAATGCATATTAAAGATAATGAAAATATATATATAAGAAATAAGGGATTATTATAATTTAAGAGTTTCTTTAACTTTTTCAAATGGATATTGAAGAAAATCATATCACAAAAATCGCGTCGGCTTTACTATTTTCAGTTTCAAATGCTGTGCCGTAAGGAATTTTCTTTTTTTGTGGAGACAATAATAATAAAAAGATATGAAGTGAAAAACTTATAATCAATCCTTAGAAAAGTAACAATATTTGAGACTAATTTTTGAAAATTTTTAGCTTAATAACTTAAAATTAGTAATTAAATTATTTGCTCTTAATTGAGTCCTAAAAATAAGTGTCATCATAAATATGTAAGACTTAGTTGACATATGTACACATATACATATGTAGATATGATTATTTATCCATATGAAGAGTATACGATCCGATTGAAATGTGCCAACGCACAAACATAAATACATACATATATATTCGTCTATCTATTTCAAGTGCACTTCAAAACCCAACATAATTGCAATCAAAGTTAAAATAACAATAATAACAACAACAAGGGCAAATGCAAAGTACACGAACAAATAATGTAAATATTGAGCTAAAAAATCGTAATTTATTTATATTGTGATTGATACGCACCTAAACTTTGATTGCGAGTGCGCTTGTATGTGTGTGCTGCAATTTGGTCAACGAAAAGGGTTACCAAGAGGTGACACAATTGTTGGATTGTCGCACAATGCTAAAACTGGCGATTGCATAACACAAAGCGCAGACAATAAAGGTCCGTTTGCTATTATTAGTTGTTGTTTTTTTTTTTTTTTGCAAATTTCGGTGACACAAATATGTTGCACACAAAGGGTTGTACAAAAGGTGCTGGCAATATGGCAATATAAAATGTGTTTCTGCACAATTGTTGGTGAGACACTTTTTGTTGCTTTTGCTGATATTGTTTGCAGGCTTGCTTGCTTTAATTTTTTGTTTTATAGGTAAAAGGTTTTTTTGTGGCAAGTTGGTCAACAATACTTTATGGCTTTTGATTTTTGCAACTTTTTTTTTTGTTTTTGTTGTGTATATTTAATGCTTATGTGTGTTGTAATTGAACAAAGCTTTCAAAAGCTGCACAAGTTTTTAATATTTTTTAATAAAAACAAAGTTTTGAATATTTTGTTTTTTACCAAGCAAACTTAGAACTTTTGAATATTTATTTTTTTTTAGCATAAGAAATACAAGTTTGAATATTTTTTTTCCAAGTAAAAATACAAGTTTCGAATAGTTTCGTTTAAAATCTTGACACAGTTCCACAATTCTCTCGACTTTTATTATAATTTTTTTTTTTTTGTTTATTACAAAATCAAATGTTTGCATTCAGTTTTGAAATATTTTCACACAACTTAGATTTTTGTGCTTCAGTTTGCTTGCACTTGCCAGCCGTCGGCTATTTTTCCGCGCTTACTCTGCAGCGTTTTCACAAGCTGACACTTTACACGCCCGAAAGCAAATGTTTCCTTGCAAGGATATTTTCTTATCGACACTTTGACGCCCACTTCAACTCGAATTGCCGTCTATTGCGCAAAAGTCGTAGCACACTACACAAAAAATAACGGCTTAGCTCCACGACAATACATATTTATATGTGTACATATTAATATTTTTGGTGGTGGCGTCACCACTTCACTCTTGCCAATTGCGCGTCTGAAAAATGAACTTTAACGCCGGCGAATTGCGTTCACACGTCGGCTAAATCGGTTAGTTGTGGTTGGGAGTGTTATGCGTCCACCATCGACCGAAGTGCGTTCAAGTATAAAAATTTCAATTTGATTCTAAATAATTGGCCCGCAAATGGCGACTCGCGATGGCGTTGGATCAACTTTCATGCACACAGTCACCTTCACACATACACATGAACATAGACCGATATTAAGCAATAAGAAAATAAATACCGTCTGCGGCGCTGCTGCTGCTGGCGCTCAGCTTCAGTCAGCGGCGCAAGAAACACGGCTTTAACCGGTATTCATGCATATGTATATATACCTGTCTCTTATACACATCTAGATGTGTATAAGAGACAGCACATGAACATAGACCGATATTAAGCAATAAGAAAATAAATACCGTCTGCGGCGCTGCTGCTGCTGGCGCTCAGCTTCAGTCAGCGGCGCAAGAAACACGGCTTTAACCGGTATTCATGCATATGTATATATACTTTCCCAATACTCCCCAAAATCTGCCACTGCAGCAGCAAACGTCAACGTCGCTGTCAGCAGCATTTTATTGGTATCCAAATTCGTATTGGTTATGTGCGAGCGAGAGGCCTATACAGAACAGCAACTGCGCACATGCGCCGAACACGAGCAAGCACAGCAGTCACACAGCAAACAACCGCTATTGCGCTGTTGCGATGGCATGAAATATAGGCGGAGTCTCATTGACGTTCACACCATTTGCTCAAGCAGCGCGCTGATTGTTTGCTGGCATAACCAAGCGTTCGCGCCTGTGTGTTTGTGTATGCGTTAATACCGGTTCGTATATCCAAGCGCACACTCGCAATGGTGTGCGTGCTTATGGTGGTTGCGTTGCTTGCTGCCTTCCATTTTCAATATGGATGCCGCTGCTGTGCATCCATGCAGCTTTGACTTGACTTCACAGCAGGAACAGGTTTCTTTTTTTCTACTTTTTTTCATGTAATTTCCTTAGATTGTAACATGTTTCTTTCTGGCTGACTCTTTGGGGTTTCTTGCTTCTGCCCAAATTGTTTTCGGCATTTTTGCTGCTATTATACACTTGTAAGCAGAAATGGGCTACTTAGATACATATACATATATATATATATATATATATATATATACATACATAATTGGAATAAAAAGGCTACTTATTTCGGATTTCCCATTCTTTTTCTCCAATTTAATTTTTATTTTTCTTTCAAAGTTAATTTAAATGCTTATGGAGGGGATATTATTATAAATGGGTTCAATGTTCACAAGCGATCAACTTTCTTTAATGCTAGCTGATTTAATGAATTGGATCTACCATTGAACTGTTTATGAGCTACATATTTTGGTATTAGTTTTAGGTTGTGAATGTTTAAAAAAAGTAAGGAATCGTAAGATATTTCTTTTAAGCACTTCTTGACTGTGACTATATGGACTTATAAATAGCAAAAAGATTTCAAGAAAGTTCAGACTGCGTAAAATCGTGATTAGTATTAAAAAAAATCATAGTACGGAAGAGCAAAGCTGATCTTTTTAAGTCAGTCAGAGGAATTATATTAAAACTAATAAAGAATGCGGCGTTAAGTGTCTCGAAAGCTTGTAAGAAGACGAATGAACGATGCTCAACGAACTAGCAGGAAGAAAACACAGCTGTCAACACGTCATATTAAAGTACGACTGGCAGTCCAACTTTGGAGGAACGTGCTTTAAAACGAGGAAACCAAGATAAATAGGATAAGTTCAGAAGGAAAAATAATTGTGTCATCTCTTAGGAGAAGCCATTAAGCACGGTGGGGTAAGTATCTTGGTCTAGGGAGCCTCAGTATTTGGATACACCTTGAAATATAATGAAGGCATTTATATTTGAAACCATTCCATAAGGCAATGATTCGATAAGGAAAAAGTTAGGATATTGCATTGGACTGCACAATCCCGGCCGTAGGGAAGCAGCTCTTAGTAATTGATCCCTTGCCAATATCATCAAAAACACCTCTTTTACTTTCAATCTTGACTTGATCATCACCAATAACCATCCATTGCAGAAACATGAGCTTTTTGCGCCATCTTGTGTGACACCCAAAGATCGCGTATTTTTTTAGTAATCAGCCTTATGGCTGAAAATGAATTTTAAGCAATGTTTAGATCCAGGGTCAGTGGAAACGTTGAATACGTGATAATTTCCATTATATTATTGATATTTTTGACAATTGGATAGGCGTACTGGCTTTGAACTCGCTGACTGTGCGCTTAAAACTAATCAAGGAGTGCATGACCGCATTAGCAATAGTTTCAAGCTTCTTCCCAATTAGACTTGTATGGGTGCCCGGTCACAGCACAATCGCTGGAAACTGGAAAACCGATGAACTTGTTAGGGAGAGCACCCTTTTCCCAATTTCGATGCCTTCTTGAGTTTTGACGTTGGACCTTTGGACCTCCAGTAAGTTCAGCTGGTCAACAAATAGAAATCCTTCTGGCCTAGTGTGAACCGTAAGAGGTCCTTAGAAACATCAGTCTCACAGCAGTTGTTGGTGTTCAAACTGGTCCAATAACTACACAAGCGGTGCGACTAAATCGCACGATCTTTGCCAAAGCAGCATGGGCGGAGACGAGTTAAAATCATCCTGCCACTTCTTCCTCCAATACGCTGCTTTTATCAGACTGATATTGAAATACATATCTCGGTTAGTACATCTTTGACAAACCCAGTGAAATTTTTGGGATTAACATTAACCGCCTTAGAAAATTTGTGGTAAGCTCAAAACGCCTCGACAGTGTATGAGGATCTTCTAGTGATCCAATTTTAGAAGCTTACGAGTAACACAAAAGATAAATTATCTGTCCAAGTAAGATTCGTCGATTTTGAAACAATGCCACGACGTATAACTGTGATCTAAAAATAGTCATACTTCATCATTTGATGATCAACACGTCAACAAAAAGAGATCTTACTGACATCGCTGGAATATCGAAAGGATCAGTGAAAACCATTTTGAAAGATCATTTGGACCTTCCAAAATCATTCAATTTCTTTGAAACACATCGTCGGGTTAACGTTTGCAAAACAACGCTTTCCGAAACCAGGATGTCATGAAACATATAATTACTGGCGATGAATTTTGGCTCGAATTATCGTGCCAAATGTCAGCCAAAGGCGAGGAAAAAACGCTTCAAAGCACTTCAAAAATGGAGGTTATGTTGACATTTTTCTGCGATTATCGAGCTGTGGTGCACTCAGAATCCCTTCCGACCGGCCAAACTGAAACCATGGAATACTATTTGAGTGTTATGCGTCGTTACCGCGAAGTTATTCGTAAAAATAAGCCCGAGTTATGACAGGCAACACTTGGTTTTTGCACCACGATAATGCACCATGCAACTTGCTTGATGCTTCTTGAGTATTCGCCTAATTTACGTTTGTGTGACTTCTGAATCCGAAGTTTGAATCAATTGTAGAAAAGTATTAAACGTGAATCGACAAGCAACCGTTTTGCGGATTGGCAAAACGTTGACACAAGTGTATTTGGGGCCAATGGAGATTACTTTGAGGGACGATATCGATTAAGAAGTTTCGATTTATGAAGAAAGTCTTACTATTTTTTGCTCACAGTGGTGAACTAACGTAACTTAGGTATTACATACAACAGCAAACCAGAAATGTGACTAATCTAAAATTGTGGGCGATATTTAAAAGAGATATGGTCCAAAAAAGCTCCCAAGCTTCTCTGGGGTTGGTATATCATATCTATTATTTGTCCATAAAATATTGTGAACAAAAAAACTATAAAATTTTAATTTTAGTTTATTGCTATAAATAAGCATTAATTACATAATGCAAATTAAAATGTTTACATTCACTCAATTAAAACAAAAAAAAAAAATAGAACCCAGCTAATTTGCTAAAATTTTATTGACCTACATCGCAGCGGCAAACACGAACAGTCAAGTCAGCTCATGCATGCATACATACATATACAGATACTTATAAAATGTAAACAAGATTTTAACCAACTCATTTTGAGTGACTTTTGAAATGCGACTTTTTGCGCACTGTTTTCTGCTATTACTGTTGTTGTTGTTCTTAAGTTAGTTGTTGTGCTTTGCTGTTTGCAAATATTAGCTATCGATTTCGAAAATAAACCATTAATGGTCACTTTTCTACACTTGCTTACTGTAAACACCTTCGAAAATGATATGCATAGCATGGCACACACACACACACACATACATACATGCATATAGCTGAGAAATTCTTGACCTAAAGATAGTAAAGCATTAGTACTTGTACTTTTTTACCAATTCATTGCGATCATCATGATGCTTGCGCTTTTTACCAAAAAGCAACAAATATAAACAACAACAACAACAATGCCAGTTTGGTGTTATGAATTGTGAACCGGCGCGTCATACATACTTGTACATAGAAGCGGCACAAGGTGCGCGCACCCAGTGTAATGATGATGACCGCTTAGCGCTGGTTGTTTTTGTTGCTGCTGTCGTTAAAATTGCGGTAATTGTGGTTATGCTAGGTCTATTGGGCAAAGGCTGACAACAAGTGATTTCAATATTCATATTCATTCATGAATTCTCATTAAAATCAGATGAAATACAACGGAGTGAAATAGAGAGTACTCACACCGGTGCTGTAGATTAGCCGCGCCAAAGTCGACGAAATTCGAACGAAATGAAGTGGTGAATGAGTGAATGACCGGTGAAGCGGTGGCCAAACGCGTTCGACCCACAACGCAATGAATTGCGAACAGCTAACCAGAAAACAACAACAACACACACACACCTCTTTTTAGGTTTTTGACTGGCGTTGTTGTTGTAAAATAATAATAAAATTTTCAATTTACGCAAGTTCATTGTTGACAACAAAACTATCATATCACGCCTGCTGCTACTGCTGTTGTTGTTGTTGTGTCTGTCGAAGTGGCCATCTGCCGCGCTATGTAAGTAGACATACAGCTGTTTGTTTTTGTTGCATGTTGGTGGCTTTTGCTATTTGCTGTTTGGCAGCAACGTCATCGGCGTTGCCGCTTATGACATTTGCAATTGGAGTCAGTGTTGTTGTTGTTGTTGGCATACTATAAACATAACCTTTAACGTTTATTTTGGTTAATAATTATGTCCCAAAATATTTGCTGTCAGTTGGTAGTAACTGGTAGCGATTTTCGATAATTTTCAAGCACACGCTGTACAGATGTCAGCAGATATTTTAAATAAAATTTTCATGGTAAAAAAATTTTCAAACAATTATTTAACATGCTTAACTCAAACGTTTGGGAACAGGCGTCAAAGATAGACAACAGAGCAAGCAGCATCGAAGACAGTTAGCCAGACTGTCAGGCAGGGTTTACTGAATGTTTGGTGTGATTGGCAGTGAACCATCTACTATAAGACCTTCCCCTGCGGCCAAGCTCTTAATTCGAGCCTGTATTCTCAATAATTGCACCGTTCGAATGAAGCAATCATCCAGAAGCAATCAGCCTTAGGCTAAATGGAGAGGAAGTGTGTACCATCAGGACGATGACAGATCACAAACATCGATAATGACTCTTTAGAGGTTCCAGAGTCTCTGTTAGGAGGTCCTTATGCATGTACCTTATAGTCCGGACTTTGTATAAAGTGATGTTTCTATCTACGGCGAATTATTTTGATGGTGAAAACTTGGCCTCCAGAGAAGCCTGTGACAATCGACTGTACCAGTTTTATTGACGAGCATTTTTGTAGAGTGGCGTTATGAAATTAACTTAAAAATGACAATGAAATAATACGGTAGATTTTTGACCCGATTCGCATCAATATAACTCTATTAAAGCCTTCATTTTGTTATAAAACTAATGGATTTCTATATAAAATCTTATATACAAAATATAAGAATCGAAATTTAAGTGAAAATAAAAAGGAAAAACGACAACAGTGTAAATTAGATAGATTTCTTTGTTAGCCGTTACAAAGTTCGCCGTGTCACAATATTTTTTAAGTGTTGGGCTAAAACTAAATTTTCAAAACATTTTTTTTTTTTGCTGAAAGTAAATTATATCTTGCTAAAACATTATTAAATGATTAGAATAGTAAGAAAACAAGAAAATAGGCAACAGTGTTCAACTGTCAGTCAACGTTAGAACGAAAAGCTTTCATTTGTTGAAAACCTTCTTTTTATTTTATAACAGATAAAATAATTTTCTAGGAAGGCCATTGCGCGTTGGAACGCATTTTAAAAAGTGAATACTGACGAATATTGCAATGAGCGCAGTTTTGTATTGAAATAGCTATAAAAATAGTTTACACATACTTTAAGAATAAATGGTTAAAATTAGATTTAAAAGAGGCTTTCCATTCGATTATTTTTTCCATACCCCCAAACCTCATCAAATTTATAAGAAATGCTCTAGCATTCTTAAAAATTAACTGCCGAAATCGTTGAAATTAAAAATTTAAAAACTTTCCAAAAGCAGTTAATTTTTGGTTGTGCTTTGAGCACAATATACCTAATAAAAGCCTTTTTTTTTTATTTACATAACAGCCACTACAGCACACCACCCTGTGTCACATATTTAGAACCCTAAAGCCGGTCACTAGATCAGCTTACGTCCGTTTTCCATGTCATCATAAAAATTTTGAAGGTCTCCACTGTTGTGTGGTGCTATTGTTGTTACTGTTATTATTGTTTTATATTTGGCATTTCATTACAATAACGCCAATGATGACTTTAGTTGTGCTGATGACTGTGTTGCTTTCGCACAAAACCACTTGACTGGTGGTGATGATGGCACAATTTAACGGTGACTTTGCCACACCAACACGCCAAAACAACAACAATAGCAACATCTAAAGGTCGAAAAACGAAAATGTAAAACACTTTTAGTTTCAAACACACTCACACATAAAAATAGCAACAAAAATATTTAGTGTTACATTTACAAATGCAACTCATTAAAAGCTACGCACTATCATCATTACAAACCGAAAGCAACAAAAAACTACTAAATAAAAATATTGCAAATGGTGAATGAGTCAACCTTATTTCATTGGGGGCAACAACAAAAGCAGAAAAGTGAGCGGATTCGAAGTGAATGAGCGAAAAACGCTTCAATGGCAATCAACGCCGCATACCAACAAGTGTTGCGGCGGCAACAACAAGACCATATGCGCTTTCAATAGTTATTTGATACATTTCAGCGCTCGTCTGAGCGTGGTGGCTTTTGATTTGTTTTCAACACCGGAAATTGCGCTGTAACGCTTTGCAGCGGTAACAAGCGAGCGTGTGCAGCGAGGAAACGCAATTCGGCCGCCATCTCGGCAACTATAGCGACCGACATTGCAGCAGCCGGCATTTTGTCTGCTTGTTGGCTCTTTCATTTGCCGACCGACCGACATTTTCAGCTAATTGAGTTGTAATTATGCCGCGCATGTGCATTTTGAATGTCAGACTACAGGCATTTTAGTATCTGCCACAGTTAAAACGAAGCGTTTGCAACAAAAAACGAAACAAAACCGAAGTGCGTGCAATAAAAGTGTTTTAGCCATCGCTGTACGGCCTAGCAACTATGCTATACGTACTTTTGCCTTTGTTTTTGTATAATCTTCAATACATGTGTATTCACATGCCTTTTTGTTGCCGACACCAATTGACAACAAATACATGAACTAAGCAGCTTCAAAAGTCTGCAATTGAGCTTAATGATTGCCGCGCAGACGCAGCTGGTTGGACTCTTCGGCGGCGGTGCGTTGGCCTATTAAGTTCCATAGCCATTTTTCGTCTTCTATTTCTCGCGTTTCCACTTGGTGTTGCTGCTGGCAAGCCAATTGGATTTTTTTCTTGATTTTTTTCAATTTTTTTAATTTTTTTTTTTTATGTTTTTCAATACTTCGATTTGACTTTACTGTAGGTATCACTTATTTTCTGTTTTTTTTTTTTTTCAATTTCGAAATACGCTTATTTTATATAATTGGCTTAATTAAAATTGATTTGGTAATAAACAAAAAGGGAAAAAAATTAAATTGAAAATTTTATAATTGCACTTGAATGGGTGATGGTGAGTAGCTATTTGGCGCACTCATTATTTTCAATTCGAAATGGGTTAAAAATATGGCGGCATTATTAGCTGCATATACACAACTATGTAAATATGTATTTATAAACACATGTGCATATGTATGTATGGGAATGGCCTCCAGATTTGTGGGAAATATGTAAATGCTTTTACATATCTACTGAGTAACTCTTATGCAGGATATGACTTGATTTCGGAAGTTAAAATTACCTACTCGGGAGAGTGTTGGTTAATTTGTAATGACTTTAAATAACGGTAATTGAGATTTGAAGGTAGTAGGAACGTAGGAAGGCATGAACGTGGTGTCTTAGACGGAGTTTACATGCATTTTAGTGGCTATTTTGTTGAAGTTGGGAAAGTCCGCAAAAGGAGCTAGATTAATGATCAAGAAACAAAAAACTAATTGGAATGACAACAGAAGTGTTTAACAGTGTTAGATTTCCTCGGAACAGGAAACGTATTTTCCGAGAAGCTTTTTCTTTTCATAATTACACTCAAAAGCATACATACTACATACTGAATATACATACATTTTACAAGTTTCGAAGAGGAGGGACCTAGAATTAAAAATAAAATCTCTGAATAATGAAAATTTCCGATACTTTCCTAAAAAATTTTGATAGTTAAGGACTTGAGATTTAAATAAAATTGATGACTTTATTAGAGGGATAATCTGACGATGTTCAAGATAATTAAAGAAAATGTAAATAACAAATATTCACCTTGGACGTGTTGAAATTAGTTCCGATAGAAGCAGAAAATATAATATTGTTCTAACGATTAGATGGAACTTGTAGCAAATTGAACTTTTATAAACCAATTTCTTTTTTCTTTATAAAAAGTGCGTTCCAAAGTAAACAGGACTGTAAAAAACAAACAGAACAAATAATTATTTCGGCAATATCAATTTATTTGATTCAAAATAGTCTCCTTCTGCTTCAATACAGCCTTTTGTACGGTTCAAAAACATGTCGAACGAGTGTTTTAACTCGAATGCCGGTATGGGCGACAGCATGCCGGTGCAAGCCTTTTGAATGGCCTCTACGTCTGCATAACGCCTTCCTTTCATGGGCAAATGAATTTTTACGAAAAGGAAGAAGTCGTACGGTGCCATATCAGGAGAATACGGAGAGTGGTTAATGGCTAAAATGTGATTTTTGGTCCTTTTTGACCTCTTTTATGATGTCCTTCGAATGTTGGATTCTGAGCAATTTTTGATCGTCAGTCAATTTGTGGGGATCAAACCGTGCACACACCTTTGCCAGCCCAAATGTTCAACCAAAATACGATAAATCTATGTTTTGGAGATGTTTAATTCCATTTCCATGATTTTCAATGATGATTTCGGCTGATTTTTGATGAATTCACGCACAGTTTCGATTTAATTTCCGGTGATCATGGATTTTGATTGGCCCATATGTTGATCGTCATTTATGTCCTCACGACCATTTTGAAAACGTTGAGACGACTCCTGCACTCTGCTACGGGATAGGCAATCATCTCCATAAACTTGTTTCATCAGTTGAAACGTGTCGGTAAAAGTTTTACCAATTATAAAACAAAATTTAATGTTGGCTCTTTGTTCGAAGTTAATTTTCACACCGATAACACATTTGACATCTGACATTTAAAACGCAATAACTTCACTTCCTATCGATGAAATGCCATGAAGTATAAATGATAAAAATAGCAGATTCTAACGCATATAAGACATATAGATGGCGCCAACAGGAGGCGCTAGAATCAAAAAGTCCTGTTTACTTTGGAACACAATTTGTATATCAAGCTGAAGTCTTTGCTATTGCGAAAGCCGCGGAGGGCAATGACTAACATCCAAAACGTCGCAACATTGGTAAGCCCATGGAACGAGCTTCCTGGGTGCAAAACTGCAAAAGTCATATGTAAAACGGTAGATCAGAAGTACACAAAATTCCTACTGGCATTCGGGATTTTAGGAACATGATCGGAATATTAACTAGTCACTATCTGGTGGCGACTCTCGCCCGCAAGAAGCGGGTGACAGATCGAGAAGACGGCAGGAAATGTCTGGAACAGTACACCAGGGAAACAATTGAGCATCGCTTGTGCACTTGTCTCGCATTGGCAAGACTACGCTGTGAGCATCTGGTGTTCCCACGGTATAATATTTTGGAGGAGGTATCGATGGTGAGGCCGCAAAGTCTGTTAAAACTCGAGTCAAGCGCAGGCATCCTAGGCCACTTGGGCCTAGCAACTGAATTCCATCTGGTATCGCAAAATACCAAACTGTTTGAAATATTACAATTTCATTACCTACTTCTAGTAAGTCTTTTTATCTCAGATATTAAGGGTCACACCCAGACTGACAGCCTAAAAAAGATTATCTTAGGGTATAAACTATACTGTGCGATATTCAACGGCACTAAAGGTCCTCCACTCCTGTAGGGATTTCGTTCTTCTCCGTGTTTGAATTTTAAAGACCTTCTCTACTAGAAAAATTTTAATATTGTTTTTATATTTTTTTGATGGCATAAACTGTCGATTTATATACACTAATTTAATAGAAATATTAGTTCAAAATTTCCAAAAACAAAAAACCTGAACTTTCGAATTTATGCGATTTATGATTATCAAGACTGTCTATATAGCTAAAGCTGTTAAAAATAAGAGGAAGGCGAAGAAAGTATTTTCGTTTATATATAATTATTATTTTCATGTTTATATCATAATTATTATATAACTTATAGAACTTTTTTCGTTTGTCAAAAATAAAAATTCTTTCCATAATTCTCCCTCTCCAATCAGCTACTAAGAAGTTTCAGCTGCCTTAACAAAGAATGTACAACATTATGCGTTTTCAGATAATTTCACTAACTGAAGTCAATAAACTTCTTTAAAACTGCCGTTGCGTAAAATTTAAGTTATGTAACTTAAAAGCAAAAATCCACGAAAACTCACAACGTAACATAATTAACAATAAGAGCATTTCTTGGTCACATGTAAGTAGTGCATATAGTATTTATGTACATATCTAAGCAGTTATTTAATAATATAATACATACTTAAAAGAAATGTACATACATACGTACCCAAATATATGGTATATGCGATACAATGTAATTGTAATGTGAATTCATCAAGCAGAGACAGCAAAAGTCACCGAAAATCAACAAATAAACACCAGAGAAAATCAAATAACAAGAACAACAGTAAAACATATAGCTGCTGTTTTTTTTATTGGATATCCGTTAATCAGCTTCAGTTGACAATGCGTTGAGGTATTGGTAACACGCTTATTATTGTTATTTCTTCGTTAATTTTTCGTGTTTTGTTGGTATGAGCTTTTTGTTGTTGCACACAAATACTGCACGTCAAAAGTAAAATGGGGCCCATCAGCGTACAAATAAATAAAAGTTGAAATGACAACAACAAAACACATTTATATACAAAAAATGGACACATACGTAATGAGATTTGTGGTGATACACCTTTGGTACACATACATATGTACATACAAACAAACCGATATATTATATGCATACATATGTATCTACGTACAGCTTTACGTCACATATTTATATATTTCTGTACGTGTGAACATTTTCTATGAGCCAGCGGCGTGTCCACTGATTACAACAAAAACAAATACATCAAACAGCAGCACTATTTTGTAATAATAATAACAACAACGGCTGGCTATATCGCTTGCGGGCATTTAGTGAGCTTGTAGCCAAAGCGAGTCGAAAACAAATACGTATTGATTACAATTGAAAAAAGTCAACACAACCAAATCGCATCAAATCAACACGGCTCAAATTGAAGCGAATCAAATGAAGCTGAGACGAGCGATTTCAATCGGATCACAACCAAGTGGCTGTCGAATAATATTACAAAAAACAAGCCTCTTTAACTATTTCAACTAGCCGCCAGTACTGAAGCGCTATCAGTATAAAGAAAAGACCAGGTGTGGAGTTAAATAAAAAGAGAAAAAGAACACAAAAATATTAAGTAATAAAAAATAAATAAAATTAAAACATAAAAAAATAATAATAATTGAGTTTAAAAAAAGAAATAAAAAAAGTTAAATAAAAAATTTTAAAATGTAACAAAAAAATATTAAAAAACTAAAATCAAAAAATATTTTAAAAAAGATTAAAAATTAAACAAAAATTAAAAACTAAAAACAAAAAAAAAAAAAGAAAACATGTTTATTTCGTTTGCATTGAAACTATAACACCCTACAAAAATACAAAAGTTTGCATACAAAAAGTTGCTATAGTAGTCCGCTCTAAACAATTTCTGCGGATATTACATTATTCCCTTGGACAATAATCCAAACCAAATTTCGTGAAGATATCTTGTGATATAAAAAAGGTTTTTCCTACCAGAACTTGATGTTGATGGATCAGTTTTTACGGCAGCTATATGCTCTAGCGATCCGATCTGAACAGTTTCTTCGGAGATTGCGGCATTGCCTTAAAAAATGATCTATGCCAAATTTCTTGAAGTTAACTCATTAAATAAACATATTTTCGGTACAAAAACTTGATTTTGATCTATCAGTTTGTATAACGGCTGTATGCTATAGTGCTCCGATATTGGCGATTCCAGTGAATAGCTCCTTGTGGAAAAATAAACGTGAGCAAAATTTCAGTTTAATATCAAACACTCAAGGAATGAAAGCATATATACAGACGAGCATGTCTCAATTTATTGAATGCTGGCTGATCACTTCAATATATGATATATGTACATACGAGTATATTTTATCGATTCTCCGTTTTCTTCGCCGTTGGCTTCTAGGTGTTACAAACTTCGTGGGTAAACTTAATATACCCTGTTCAGGGTACAAAAATATTAAATAGAAATAACCAATGTGTTAACCAAGTTCGCCAAAGAGACTGCAAATCTGAAATTGAGCCAGCTGATATGGGACGACGAGCATAAAACATGGCAGAAAACAACATTTTTATTTATTAAATACATATCTACATTTATACATACATATGTACTTCTATCCAAGCACGTTTGCTACATTGTTGTTTTTACCTCACCTGCTGTGCATTATGTAAAATAATATTTTCATTTTCCCCCCTTCTTTTTCAAAAGCTTTGCTATTACAAAATGGTAAAATTACAAAAAATGTCTTGTCATTCGACGGTAAGTTGAAGAACTCTAAAATCGTTAGAAGACAAAAGCTATGAAAACAAGTTGCTGATGAGGGTATTCACCGAATGCAAAAAAAGTTAAAATAATAACGAAATAAAAAATAAAATAAGGTAAATAAAACAGAAACCGTTAAATACGCAGAAAGTGGTTGCCAAAAATTATTGAGCACTAGTAAGTATGAAATATAGCACATAGTACTATACACAAAATTCCTATTGGCACATGATAAAAGAGACTGTAGGAACATGATGGGAATACTAACTGGTCACTCCTGGTGGGGACACACGTCCGCAGGATGGGGCTGACAGAACGAGAAGACGGCAGGAAATGTCTGGAACAGTACACCAGATAAGCAACTGAGCATCTCTTGTGTACTTGGCCCGCATTGGCAAGACTACGATGGAAGCATCTGGTGTCTCCACAGTATGATACACTGGAGGAGGTATCAGTAGTGAGGCCGCAAAATCTGTTAAAATTCGCCATGTGGTATAGAAAAGGACCAAAACTTTTCTACGTGTGGCTTATTGACCTACCAGATTAATCTAACCTAATCTAAAGTTCATATAAGAAGTCTCGAAAGAAAACCCGGGCTCCTAAATAGACATACAGTCAAAAATATTTTTTCATATACGAGAATAGGGATAGATTATAACTTCGAAGTCGTAGACAATTTCGTCTACCTTGGAACCAGCATTAATAGCAACAGCAATGAACAGCCTCGAAATCCAACGCCGAATAACTCTAGTCAACAGGTGCTACTTCGAACTGAGTAGGCATTTGAGAACTAAAGTCCTCTCTTGACGAACAAAGACCAAACCTTTCAAGTCACTCAACATCCCCAAAGTGGTATATGGATCAGAGACTTGAACAATGACAACATCCGATGAGTCGGTGTTACGAGTTTTCAAGAGAACGGCTCTGATTCAGCGGCTACGCTGCCTAGGTCATGTCCTTCGAAAGGATGAATACACTTCAGCTCTAGGAAGTAGAGGAAGACCTCCACTCCGTTGAAAAGATCAGGTGAAGAAGAATTCGGCTATACTTGGAATCCCCGATTGGCGCACTATTGCAAACTCGGCTATAACAGCGTAAGCGGTGTCTACGCCAATAAAGAAAAATACGCAAATTAGATATTCATTTCTTTAATTTTTATATTTAAATTCATCAATGGCAACTCTAGTCCATCTCGCAACTTTACATTTTTTTTGTTTTTAGGTTTTACCCATAAAGTTTATTTAAGCTGCAGAAGACGTTTGATGAAGTGAAGTATGAGAAGAAACTCGAATTTCACGTTTGTCTGGGCCATGTTTTGCTGCGATAGACACGTTTTTACTTGCCGCCGTTGCTGCGCACACAAGCTTTTATTGGATGCGTTTAATTAAGAGGATTTTTTAGAAAAAAAAAAAAACTATGTATACAGGTATGTTTGAAGCAAGTTCTAAATATGACGACGGATTGTGAAATATTTATTAAATGTTTACTGAAGTGTCAAAATAACGTTTGATAGTGTTGATACTTTTTGTTGGTTTCAAGCCGGAATTGATGCTCACATAGGTTGTTGTTAGTACTGAATGCAACATAAATTCAATGCAATTCATAATTTTGAGAATTCAGTAAGACGATTATGTAGTATTTTATTATATGCATCATGGTGGAGTTTCAGATTCAACGAAACGAACAGCTTTTTGTGTTTTGATTTCGAAATTCAGAATATTGACTTGAATGCGTTATTTACTATAGGCTAAACTCAATTTCTAGCGACTTAATTCCTTTTTGCTGTTTGACCAATTGGAGATTTCAAGGTAGTCAGGTTCTTCTGGTCTTTCCAACGAAGTGGACGACTTCCTTTGCTTCCACCGGCGGGTACTACGTTGAATATCTCAGAGCTTGAGTGTTTTCATCCATTTGGACGATAGCCGTAGAATCTTCCGCAGAGCCGTTCGATTGAAAACTTGCAAATAAACACGGGATCCGTGGTAAGGGCACTATAGACTCGAAGTCGCTACCAAAGCTTAGATATAAGTGTATGTAAAATTGGATTGAGTGTTGTAATACTTGATTGGCTCGAAATGAGCCTATTTTGAAGGTAAAAATAAAGTATTTTTAATAAAGTATAAGAATATGTTAACAGTCCGGGTCAAATTTGATCAGAAACATTAATTTTAACTCTCTTCAAAGAAGTCTTGGGATTTTTCAAGAGATTGAAAGAATATTTCTTGGATAATAAGGAATTTTTATTAAAATATGTGAGCATGTTAACAATCCGGGTCAAATTTGATCAGATAGTATAGTGCGAAACATTATTTGTAACTGCCTTCGAAGTAGACTTGGCAGAACATATTTCTGATAATAAAGAGTTTTTAAAAAAATAAGTGTATATGTTAGCAGTCCGGGTCAAATTTGATCAGAGGTAATTGAGAAACACTATTTTTCACTGACTTTAAGGTAGACTTAATATTTTTCAAGAGATTAAAAGAACATATTTTAGACTAATTTGAATAAGTGATAACGGAGAAGTGACAAGTGGAGATTTTGAAATAAAATAATCTATTGTATTGCACGAGAAAACTTTGAAAATAGTATCTAGATTGTAACCACTTTCCCAGTCAGTGCAGCAACTAACTGTAACATATTTTGAAAAACATTTTCTTTCAAATAATATAAATTAAAATTTTACGAAATCTCAGAGTCTTACAGAAACCAACTGAAAACATTGCCATACACGTGAGAGATTTTTAATTTTTTTTTTTTGCTTTGTTTTTCAATAGAAAAAAATTATACAAATCATTTCAAGTTGCTAGAAAAACTCACGTGGTCAATCAATTCGGCTTCCTACACTTGGAACCAACAAAATGACATTTCTCAATCGTATTTCACTTATGAATTGCTACTTTGTTAGGCGAAAAATATCGAAATCATTAATGTCAATTCATGGATGACAAACGCTAATGAAGGCATCAAGTTCCAATATACTAATATAGTTGCATTTGACAAGTCACATGTAAGCAGAGAAATTTGAATTTACTTTCCAAAACCAAAAAAAAAAACAAAAAGAAGAAACAAAAACGAAGCAAAAACAATTGAGTGCAAGTAACAACTCTATTTGACGATAACAAAAAGGCTGACATTTTCTCGACAAAAAAAAAAAAACAAAAAAAAAACAAAAAAAAACAAAAAATCTTAAATAATTGAATAAAGTGAGTGACTGCTACTATTCGCTGTTGCTGCTATTGTGACGCGCCAAAGGAAGTGAACACGATTAGCCATCGGTGCCATCGGGTATTGACTGTCGCATAACAACGCGCTGCTGCCATTGGCCAGTTGTTACGCGGCGTCACAAAAGGTGTGAAAAATGCAGTTGCATATATGTATGTAAGTATGTATTTGAAGGCATACGAATTCCCTACTGCATTAGATGCTAAATGATTTAACAAAATTTTTCCAATTTTTATTTAATTTTATTTTGTTCATTTCATTTCATTTCTTTCAACTTCATTACATAGTAGGATAGTTAAGCACATTAATATGTATAGTGCTCGTATATTGGTAATTTCGAACTGTGCGGCGCACAAATCACAAAAGTCGAGAATTAAAGATTCAAAAATGACTTTCATTTATTGCGGCAGAGGCAAATAAACACACATACCTACACGTGTATGACAAACGCCTGGTGGGATGCTGACTGTTGTCTTTGGTGCGCTGTGGAGTTGAGAAATTGGAAATTTTTGTTGGAAAATGCAGCAGCACCAGCAGCTTAGTTATCAACACATATTTTAGCAGCACATAATCGTAACTGATATCCATAGATTGTGAGATTGTGGGATTGCCGGCCAGCGAACGTGTGCAGCATACCATAAGTGTATATGGGTGCCATTGTTATTTGTTAGAATGTGCGTGAGAGAATGCAGCAGGCGGCATAATGGTCGAGGGTCAGCGTTAAGCGTGTAGTTTACAATAAAAATTAATGATCTTAATAAAAATTAAATATTGGAAAAATTTGAAAAATATTCTGTAGACAAAAGCAGCACAAACACCATGGGGAATACATAGTGGCAGGGTAGTGGAAGAAAATTCTAAAATATTAACGTGTGGCAGTGGTGGTGAACAAAATGGCGGGTGCATGGCATACAATAAATGTGTATGTATGTACATATATAAAGAAAAACAATGAAACAGAATGCATTAATATCAGATTATGTGCTTGTAAGATATATTTTGGAAACTTATATACTTCTAAAATATGTTTTTTAACTATTTTGATAGCAATATATCCTGAAAAATATTTATGTACATATGTATTACATACAAAAGTGTAACAATATTTATATAAATATATCGATAAACCTCAAAAGTAGCTAATTAATTGAAGTTAAACTCAAAATTATGCTTGTTTAAACCCTTAAGCACGTCAAGCAGAACTTTTATTCAATTTCAAGTTTGAAAAAAAAAAATAAATATTAAGCCGTTAATCCTGAAAGTAACTTTACCAGTTTGATTTTTTTGCAGAATAAACTGTAATTATTTTATATTAGAAGTGTTAAATTTTATAATCACAAAGTTTTCCTGTAAAAATTTGCATTCCATAGTGATAACAAAGTTGCCGTTGAGTTAAAAAATTAATAAGCACAGGAAAAAAGTTAGTTTCGGTTGCAAAAAAGCCATATACCCTTCACAGCTGCATTTCTTACAACCTCAAAGTCTATAAAATAATCCATATCTTGATTTTGAACAATCAATTTTTTATGACAGCTATATGCTATAGTGGTCCGATCTGAACAATTTCTTCGCATATTGCACAATTACCTTAGCCAATAACCCGTACTAAATTTCTTGAAAATATCTCTTCAAATGATAAAGCAAATCATACAGGCACTTCACGCCGATTGTTCAGTTTGTATGACAGCTATACGTTATAGTAGTTCGATCGGAAAATTTTTTTTGGGGATTGTAGCGTTGCCTTGAAAAAATAATTTACGCCAAATTTCGTGAAGTTAATTCAGTAATTAAAAGTATTTTCCATACAAAGATTTGAATTTGATGGGTCAGTTTATATGGCAGCTATATACTATAGTGGTCCGATTGCCCCAATTTTTTCGGAGATTCGGAGATTATGGCGTTGCCTTAAAGAATGATCTATGCCAAATTTCGTAGAGATATCTCATTAAATATAAATGTTTTCCATACAAGAACTTGATTTTAATGGGACAGTTTGTGTGGCAGCTATATGCTGTAGTGGTCCGATCTGAACAATTTCTTCGGAAATCGTAGTGTTGCCTTGGAAAATATTTTCTGCTGAATTTTGTGAAGCTGTCTTCTCAAATAGAAGAGATTTCCATACAACAACTTAGGGCCTACTACGTGGTTCTCTGGATGTTATATTAAACTTGTTGGCAAATTTAATATATCCTATTGAGGGTATAATTAACATTTTTACAAACTTTGGCTTTAGACAGATAGAACATTGGAATGCATTTTTTTCTCTGAAAAATTATGAACCAGTAATATTAAACTAAAAACAATAAATTATTGAACATGAGATTTTCCTGATGCAATGTCTGTCTTTCTTGCTCTCATTCATTTCTTATTTATTTTATTTAGCTAATCACATTTATTTCACTTATTTAACCAAATATTGAAAAAAAAAATGTGTATCACCTTTATATGCCTGCAACTCCCACCATTTTGGTAAATCGCCTACGCACAGAGGATATTTGACACGAACCAATTGACACTAAGGCCCAAGCAGCTGGCACACGAGCCTCTTGCCTCACAAGTCATTGTCCAATCAAAGCTTATTAGATCACGAAAAGCAAATAGGGAAAGGCAAATGCAAATAAAATTGGGTTAAATATCAAACGGAATATCAAATACCCGTGTTATTTCTATTTGCACAAGTTGTGTGTGTCGAAAAAGTCCGATTTACCATTCCACAACACCCCTTCGTGTCACGACCGCCATCTTGCATAGCTACTAGCTTAGTAAACAGCAGACGCAAGCACAAAAGCAAACCATGTGTAATATATACTTTCATAGATAGCATTTATGGGTGAGCGGTATCTGGGTACTTTGTGCAAAGCAAACATGTCAGAGCCATGTTATGGCATGGCAGGCAGTTCGGACGATTTTGTGGGGTGCAAATAAGGTTTCATGCGTTTTAGGAACAAATAAAAAAACTTGTCTAAATTAAACAAAATAAGTTATATATGACTGTATCGTGGATATATGCCACATGCCAAATAATCCAATATATTCAGTTCAAACATATGTATGTGTGTATGTCGTAGTGGTGTGTGTAAAAGACATGGGCAAACATATGCTTAGCTTTCATGCCGCCCCATGACGTTTGGAAGGGTGTCAGATGCAGTTATAATGGCACAGTGCTGCAGGGATGATGTTTTTGGAAGAAAAAATGGTTGTGTTGTATTTGTGGGTTACAAAAAGGTGCTAATGGAAATCTAAGAAGCTTTACTATCTAAGAAGCTGAGAAATGAAATCAAAAGCAAGTTAGGCAAAAATATAAATTTTTCAATGTATCAGATAATATTTTTTTAACGCTCGAAATTGCCTTATCCGATAATTTTATTTCGTAAAAGTTCTAAATAATTTACGAAAACGCACAACCACCCACCCTGCCATGTTAAATATGACAAGCTTATTTGTGGAAAATGTAAAAGCTTTTAAGCGCTTGTGAAAGCTCTTCGGCTTTTGTGAAAGCTCTTGGGCTTTTGTGAAAGCTCTTAGGCTTTTGTGAAAGCTCTTAGACTTTTGTGAAAGTTCTTAGGCTTTTGTGAAAGCACTTAAGAGTTCTGTCAAAGCTCTTAGACTTTTGTGAATGCTGTTAAAGCCTAAAAAAGATGTAAATGTTTTGAGAACGTCATTAAATCTCATTCTCCTTAAACGATATTCTAATCTGATACTACTGATACTTATCGATGAAATACATGAAAGCTTTTGTGAAAGTTGTTAAAACTAAATAAAAACTAACAGGCTCTATTACTGCTCCTACTAAGTTTATGCACTATTTTGGACGATATTTAGAAAACATCGACATTGCTCAAATTTCTGGATATCCTTTCATCATCATAATCATAATTTTCGTATTAATCGACGTTTTCGTTAATCCATAATTTAATCTCATGGAAATAACACTAACTTTACGAAGACCCATCAATCCTAGCAAGTATAACAAGATTGTTTTAGAAAAAGGTTTTGAAGGCTTTTAAAAGCTTGAAGGCTTGTATAATGATTGTTAAGAATTTTGTATGTAATTATTTCCCAATAATCGATATTTTGCGCAAGATCCGTTGAAAATATCTTTATATAGTGAAAGCTTTTTGCTGTAGAGCTTTTTTAGTATCACGACTGAAAGCTTTTGTTAAAGCTGTTGAAAAAAACAAGTTCTGTAAAGATTAAGTGAAAGTTTCAGAATAAAGTAAGGCTACATAAGGAAGTTTTTCGATGCAGTTTTTTTTTTTTTTTTTTTTTTTTTTTTTTTTTTTTTTTTTTTTTTWTTTTTTTTTTTTTTTTTTTTTTTTTTTTTTTTTTTTTTTGTAAAAGGAGTGAAAGATTTTGTTAAAAGAAAATAGGCTTTTTGAAAGTTTTTCGGAACTATTTTCTCTTAAATCGATATCTTTAGTTTTATTTTTAACTAAATTTTCGTTGGAAACGATCTTATACGCAGACTTTGGGAAATAATTGCAAAAATAAATACATTTCATTTTCTCCTGAAGGAGAACACTCCCGCTAAGAATGAATCATCACACTTCCGAGCCTATCAGGAGCATTGAAATTGATGAGCTATTTGTATTAGAATTTTCAACTGCTCTATATTACCAAAACTAAAGCACTGTGCCCGTATCGCTAGTACCAATTTCAGACTCACATTGCTGGCATAGGCCAAAGTAGCATAACGTTGCTGCCGCGGTTCGTTGAGAACGAGGCAATAGCAACTTTTTTGGCAAATCATCTTGCGATCATTTCTCAAAACGGCTCTATGCGGCTGTCGTTGCTACCAAAAGACACACACACACGCGAGCGCAAATACAAAATTGAACAAAAGGAAAAGTTGGAAACTAGATGCCCAAGAAATAGAGAATTCAGCACAGCAGGCGGTAGTGGCAGCCCGCTAGCTGAGCACCGACAGCGCAACCGGCACGCACACCACCAGCAATCGGCAATCGGCACTCAGCGAGGCGAACCTGACATGGGTGGTACAGGCTGGCTGCCTTTAACAATAGGGAGCAACCGATACTGCCACTGGGCGCTGAATGCTTGCACGCCCGCGCGTCTGCACGCAAGACTGCCCCGGCTCCACACACACATCCTATGCCGCAACTATTGCAATGCTGCTGATAAAGTTTGATGAGTGCGTGCATGTCAAGTCAAAAAAACCAAAAAAAAAAAAAAAAAAAAAAAAAAAAAAAAAAAAAAAAAAAAAAAAAAAACCAAAAAAAAAAAAAAAAAAACACAAACAAAAACAAAAATTATAGTAAGAAACACAAACAAAAAACAGTTAGAAAGTACATGTTAACATATATTAGTAATATGGGTAGCAGTAGGCTCTACGCTTTTAATGGAACCACCCACTGGTGCAGAAAGAAAACAAGAAAGAAATAAATTAGAATGTGTTTTGGTCATGGAATTCCACGAAATTATATTTGATACGCAATTATTTTCGATTGGTGAAAATAGAAACAACAAAAATAAAGAAAAAATAACAACAAAAATAAAAAAAATAACACACACAAAAACCGAAAGTCCGCTGAATTAATAAAAGCGCACGAAGCAAACGCTGATAAAACCAATACCAACATATAGGGCGCTTGTTGTTTGTGGGCCGAACAGGCGCGTGGCACCTTAAACCTCACACGACAGCACGAGCCTCCGCTGCGAACCAAGGCAACTGATAAAAAAGCTCATTTTTCTTTAATTTACGTGCCTGTCAACTCAAAATGCCTACTGTCATTTATTTTCCACAACGCCACCGAGGGATACAAGCAACTCCGACAGCTGTACATGTCAGCCGGTGTGAGCTTGGGGGGGTAAAAGCAGGCAGGCAGGCAGGCTGTCCAGATGCGGCATTTGATTGGTGTTCCTTTGCGCTGGAAAGGGGATGCAGCACGATTTATCGCTGCGTACGGCTGAATGCTGCTTAATATGCGAGATTTACGCCATTTTCTTAAATCGAAAAAGAAACTTGTGTTCTGCTTGTGATTACTCTCACATATGTATGTATAATATGTATGTATAATATGTGAGTATTTGGCGATATCAAATGGTAATGTGGTGAGCCAGCGAAAGTTCTTATCAAAGGATGAAAGGACAAAAGGAAATGAGCCGAAGCTTATAAGATGGATCACTTGGGAGCAGCTGTGTTGGAGACACGTGTGTAGACAACAACAAAGACTTTTTAAATATGCATATATGTGCGGTATACATACACATACTTATGTATGCTACACACATATAAAATAGTCAAGAAACATTTACAAACTAATCTAAGCAGTGTGGTGTTAAGGTAAAGATAATTTTTCATGTCTTGTACGAAAATGTTTATATGTCAGTTTCGGGGTCTTCTTAATGTTATGCATACTTTTGTAATTATTTTATGACTAACCGATAAGACTACACATACAGCTGTTGACAGCTAATTAGAAACGCCACTTATTTTGAAGTAAATTATGTTAATTTCCAATAAGTTACTGAACTCTAATAGTAAAAATTTTATTATAAGTCCATTTTGTTATATAAATTTTAACAAAAATATGTGGAGTCAACGATTTAAGTGCGACAACTAATTAGAAACGATAACATTTTATAAGCAAAAAATAATGATTTTATAAAAATTCGTAGTTAGGATTTTGTTGCTTAACCCTTATACATTAATCCACTGCAAATTGACGTTATAAGACTTTGACAGCGCACCGCTGGTATTGTTCGCCATTCCGTCTTTAGTTTATCACAAAGAACATCCATATTTGGGATATTTACTACTAACTGTACTAACGGCCTTTTTAACAACATGCCAAAGATGTTCAAGTCTGGGCGGTACAATGGCCACACCAAAATATTGATGAAATATTAATCAAAACACTTTTGTGTCAACTTCGCCGTTTCCTTTGAATTTTAATCTTTTTGGAATTTCCATATAACAGGCAAATTTTCCTCAGCCCCCACAACATGACTGATCCTCCACTATACTCAACTACGCGTGGATTGGACGGCGAACATACCTTAACCATCAAGAACTTTGCGACTAATTTTTGTTACATCGCTTTAAACGAAATACTTCCATTGATTTGTTATACAAGACCAAGTCTACCCGCCATTTCCTCTGAATTTTAGACAGAAGTGGTTTCCTGTGTGCTGCTCTGCCGTGCAGTCCAGATACAATCAAGCACCGGAAAATTGTTTTCTTGGATATTTGGTAATTATATTCGTCTTGAATTTCACGTTGAGTGTCAGTGGAACTCTTTTTTTGGGTCTCTTCGGGAGATAGTAGTAAATCTCGGTATATTTCTGTTGAAGTTTTTCGGGTTTCTTTTTTCCGTTTTTAGAAATAGTTTGAAAATTCTATATATGCTTAAGGACATTCAAGGGGTGAGCCATCCGATTATATTTTTATTATTAATAGTATTATCTTAATATTAGGTTGTCAAAAAAGTCTTGCGGTATTTTTATTGAATTTTCAACTGTTCATAAAAATCTTTTTGATGACTCATGCTCAGCTCTTGACCTACGGCTACTACTATGCCGGTCTCTTTCGACCAATTCAGCGATTTTATCGCAATTTTCGACGACAGGCTTTCCGAAGCGTGGCGCATCTTCGACCACCTCTACACCAGAACGAAAACGCTGAACCCATCATTGTGAGATGGAAATGGAAAATGTATCGGGTCCATAAACTTCACAAATTTTATTGGCGGCTTGAGATGCATTTTTGCCTTTATCGTGGTATTACTGTAAAATATGCCGTATTTTCTCTTTATTTTGCTCCATGTTTGCGACGCTATAACTCACGAACGACTTAAAAGAAACGACAATCAATCAAACACGTGTTAGTGCGTGAAATGAGCTTTCCAAAAAGGTATAGCATGACTCGATGCGACGAATAAAACTAGAACTGTGCGCTCTCAGCGCCAACTACAAATACCGCAAAACTTTTTTGACAACCAATATGTTTAGAACATTTTGTTGAACTGACGGCACGTTGAGTGAAAATTACGAATTTTTACAGGGTGTTTTGTCAAGTGCACATATTTTACCAAATCATGGGTATTGAAAGATTCTCGATCAGTTCCGCTTTAAATTTATATATCATTTAAGGGGTTATAATTTCAGCGATACGACTGGACCGATCAGCTTGAAAATTTTACGTGGTATCCTTAGATATATAGTATTATCAGGTAATGATGGAAGGAATAATATTTTGGCAATAAATTCGATTTTTAAGTCACTTTCAAGTGTGATTGGTTAGTTTTGACTAGTCCTTCGATCGACCGACTGTATTAAGCTAAAGTAATAATACTTTTTTTTTTGTTTAAATTATTATTATTATTATTTATTTTTTAAAAATCTGCAGATCTTTTTCGGAAATCCTCCTCAAGATCGGATCAAGGAAATTTTTATTTTCTTTAATAGTGACAATTGAAAATCAAATCGTTTTTAAGCAATGACTCAGACCTATGGCGAACTCAATATACATAATCGAAGAAGTTATGTAAATACAGTAAAAAATACTAGATGATGTCATGATTGTATATGAGATGAGATGTTTTTAAGAAATTTAGTGCTTTCATACCGACGTAAACAAATGGAACATGCTGTTTTTAAGAAACCGAAGACTAAAGCAGCAAATAGTGGTGAGAATTTTTTTGGAACCGTATAGTAAGGAAGAATACTGTCGACAATTTAAAATAAATTGTTAGGAATAAACTCCAATTCATTTCTGGTATGTGAACGGACATCAGAAATATTACAACTACAGATCGGTGAAGACCAAAGAGTTTACAAATACTTCTAACAATCAAAACAATAAGACTTCGAACCGAAATTTGAACAATTTTTGATTTCTTACGTTATCCTGTTATCAGCATGTATTCCTATTCCATTAAAAAAATTAACCTAGAATTTAACCTGCTTTATTTTTCAGTGATAAGTTTAGCAAAGTATATATTTTTTTGTAATAGTAAGAGGCAAAAAAAAAAAAAAAATGCACGTCCGAATATGAAGACTAAAAAATACAATAAGTACAATCATGGGAATATGAAAATAACTTGACGATGAAACACAAAGCTTTTCAAAATGCAACTGTACATCCTGAGAAAACCTTGCAAATTCTCCCTACTGCATTAAGAAAAAATAAAAATGAAGCTTATTTTGAACTCAGCTTGAATCATCTGACAGCAAAGCTCTGCTATATGTATGTATGTCATAATGTCAATACATCCAATAGTTTAGAATGCTCCGAAGTAAAACTCACAAAGCACGAACAGCTACAAGTATTTACAATAACAAAGAATAATAGCCACAACTCGTGTCTGTCGTCGGTGATTAACAGCGTATAATTTCTATAAAGTAAAAAATAAAAGCCATTGCTTATCGCTCCGCCACAGCGAAATTTCTTATCGGAAAAAATGCTTGTATAAAAAACGTTTTTTTCTATCAAAATTGTTTCCAGCAGCATCGAATAAGAATTTGAAGCGCTTCACACGCCGCAGCTTTCACACGTTGGAGGCCAAGCAAATTAGAATAAATGATGCGAAAGTTAAATACAAATGAAATGACAAATAAATATACATATGCATAGTATGTATGTCAATTAATAAACGCTGCCACATTAGTTGTTAGCCATATTCGAGGCAGGACTACTGGCAAATTGGCCAAAAAGCACACTTGTGCTATGAGAGATAACGGTTGAATAAACACATGAACTGGAAAGCTGAAGAAGCTTTAAGCTCCAACAGGCACGCTTATCGCTTGGCTAACAATAAAGAGATATAAATTTAGTAAATAAATTGTTTGTAGTCAATTAAAAAAGCACATATTAATACCTGCTATCGGCGCTATTATTTGTGGTAATATATGCAAGTGCGAAAGCTCTGCTGCGTGGTTGACTCTTCAGGGAGTGTGTACAAAAATGGCGCAAGAGCGGGTGTTATTTACAATGTTAATATTTATTTACATAGTTATATAATATATAAATACTTTATTTTAAAAATTTGAATATTTTTTCGAATAATTTTCTTGTGATTTTTTTTTTGCTTTTTGTATATTAATGACAACATTTACGCCTGTAGCAACTAAGGTAATTTAAATATACATATGTATATATACACGTAGTTAAGCGAGAAATTTACTCGATAAGAGGTTCACTTAAATCGATTGCGCAAATGATTCACTGATATTTGAAATTATACGGGAGAATAGGCAGAGTGAGCAAATTGGACTTATGACACTTTTGAGGAAGACCACACCACCTGTTATGAATTTTCGGTAGAAAACTTCAGATATTTTCTTGCTTTATCAGTAATATAAATTTTCAGAAATAACCTATTAGAATTGGAAATGCGAATTTCAAAAAATTTTGAGTTACATGCATCTAAAGTGTAACCATTCAACTACTTCAGTTTATTATATTTTCAAACTCATTTTTCTCAAAACAGCATATTTTAAATATATTTGAGTTGTTACACGTAGACAAACGATTCAACATGTTCTGTATATACTTCTTCACGCAATGAGTTACCATTTTTGTTTTTTTTTGTCTGTTCAAAATATTGAGTTAAACTCAACTGTTTTCAAAATTCTGTCATTTTTTTCTCCTATCTTACTTTTTACGACTGTGACTCAGTGGTATATATATAAGAGATCTGCGTTGAGCTGAGTCGATTTAGTCATATCCGTCTGTCTGTCTGTATAAATATATGTATATGCAAACTTATCACGCAGTTTTTGAGATATCGATCTGAAATTTTGAACACATGCTTTTATACTCAGGAATCTGCTCATTTGCCGTAATCGTCGATATCGGACTACTATAGCACATTGCTGTCATAGAAACTGACTGATCGGAATACAGTGCGTGTATCGAAAACTTTTCCATTGGACGAGATATCATCAAGAAATTTTACATGGATTATTACCTTAGGTATTGTGCCGAAGAAATAGAAAAAATAATAGATCGATTCACTATATTAAACAGCTGCCATACAAACTGATCCAGCAAAATGAAGTTCTTGTAGGGAAAACATTTTTATTTACTGAAATATCTTCACGAAATTTCGCATAGAACATTTTGCAAGGCAATGCCACAATCTTTGAACAAATTGTTGCGATCGGACTACTATAGCACATAGCTGTCATACAAACAGTTCGATCAAAATCTAGTTCTTGTATTGAATATTTTTTTATTGCCATACAAAGTGAACGATCAATTTAAGTTCTTGAGGGTATAAAAAAATAACGTAAAATTGATGTTCTTAAATAGCATCACATCCTCTTCGTGAAAGCTTGTTAAGTAACTACCTAAAAATAATTTAATCTCATTCGTATTTTAAACAAAATATAACTGCTTATCGCGACAACTTGAATTCGACGCGTATTGGGGTTATTAACTAGATAAGAAGATAAAACTACAAGAAGAAATATTTAAAATAAGTGATGAGTGTTTGCATATACAAATATGTGGAAACGTTAAGAAAAGATGTTTTAGTGTTCATGTGTAGATGTGTGAATACAACTATGGATGTGCATACATACATTTGTATATACATAAACAACATATGTCTAAATATTTGCACATGTTTATAACGTCTATAAAAATATATACATATAGGCTTTATACTTTTCACATTTTTTAATAAATAGTATACGATAAATTAGAAATTAGAATAATAGCGCCAGCTCTATATGTAGAGTTTACTATATATTACAAAAAAAAATAAATAA
>NW_017537645.1:795357-796670 GCF_001853355.1 Bactrocera latifrons | reverse complement strand
CCACGCATATTGAAGCAAAATTTGAGTTTTGGTTATAAATTAGTTATATCTGATAGAGGACACTTAAAATGATATGTATACATTTATGTAATATGATGTAGTGAATCGTAAGCAATAAAAAGCTCAAACGTGATTTTTGTGCTAATACGTTGTTTTGCATTTAAGTTGACACTACTCTTTATATAAAGTCAGCTTCAAATACTAAATAACTGTTTTTATACACTTGTGTGCTTGTATGTTTGCATTTCAGTTAAATTGGAAAATTTTCAATAATCAATTGCGCATAAGACATTTGTAGCGCTACATATGTATTTGTATACATATATATACACACACATATATAAATACCTACATATACACGATAGTGCTTAAAATCTACATCTTCGCCTACTCATACACATACATCGTATACGAGAGCACACACGGCTGGCAAATTTATGTCCTGCATTCACAAAAAAAAAAAAACCAATATGTTCGGCATAATTCGGCACAGCATTTATACAACCAATTTACCAATATTACAATAATAAAAATATATCTTGGACTCACCAGTTTCATTGTCCACGGTGAAGGGTATACCAACCCATTCATCATCGATATCGCCAGCATCATCGTTATCTTTGCCCTCAAAGCTTGGCTACATGAAGGTAATAAATGAAAAATTAGTAAAAAAATTAAAAAAATTATTTTAGAAATTGCAGAAAAAAACATGGAAAATGTCGCGAGTTTGCTGTTGGTCCGTCAACATTTTTTTGGTTTTATTTTAGTATTTTTTTTTTTTTTGCTTTGTTGCAGGCGCTTAATGCCTCCTCGTTCACCTTGCGCTTCAGTACATAGGTATGCCCTCTATTCGTATAGGTATAGTATTTAGACTTCGTTGAATTTATAAGATTGCGTGACTTCTTCACGAATCCTTTTAAAATGGGCTCGAACCAACACATCTTTTTTGTCAAATGCCTTTAAACACTCACTATATATTAGCTACAAGCATATATGAGCAATATATTTACAACTAAACTCCCGAAATTTCACATTGAATCTGAATGGATTTGGTCCATAACATCTAAGTTTTAATAACTGCAAATTACTTTCAATCTATTCTCATTGATTTGAGCGCATTTTATGTGAAGATAAGCGCACTTTGGCGCTCAGCCCTCACTTTGTTTGGCGTGTGTTTTGTGTATGTGTGTGTGCCTGAGCGCCCACCCAGTTTAGCGTTGCGGAATTAAGAGAGTTTCTGTATTAAATTTAAGTCGATCTCAGAGTATTTTTTTTTTTTTTTTATTTTATTTTTTTTATTTTTTTTTTTTTTT
>NW_017537645.1:793597-795187 GCF_001853355.1 Bactrocera latifrons | reverse complement strand
TTTATTTTTTTTTTTTTTGTCGCAAAAATTCTAGTAGTTGTTTATAATTTCTGAAAGACAGAACTTAACCTGTAGTTGATGTGGCGGGGTATTTTGGGCCTTTTATGTTATATATTACATATTGTGGCAATATTGACGAGTTTTATTGAGATTTTTGAGTTTATTTTAAGTTAAGATTAATAATATGAAGAATTTTTGAATTTCAAAATTATGAATAGTTTTTGAGGTTTAAGATTTTTTTTTTTAATTGTGCAAAACTTTGGTATTTTTGAATGCAGGAAGAACACTTTTCATAAAATATTTCAAAATTGTTATTTTACGAAACATTTATTTAAAGCATATAGAGAAACTTGTTATAAAAGATATTGCATCTTAGAGCATTTTAAAGACATTTTTCGAGAAATATTGCCTTTTAGAGCTTTATAGCAAAAAATGATTAAGAAACATTGGGTTTTAGAGCTTTATAGGGAAAAATGTTCAAAAATTATTGGGCTTTATAGAGAAACGTCTTTAAGAATATTGACTTTCAGAGCTTTATAGAGAAAAGCATTTGAGAAATATTGCCTTTTAGAGCTTTATTGTGAAAATTTTAATAAAAGAATATAGGCTTTTAGAGCTTAACAGAGACAAATTTTAAAGGAACATTGGCTTTTTTAGCTTCTTGGAGAAAAAATGTTTAAGAAACAAACCAACTAACATTTCTGAAACTTTGACTTTTTCATTACTGCTATAAAACGCCTTGAAAGGACGTTAATAAGAAGGGCGACAGGAAGACGTCAAAAAAAGATTCAATAAATTCTCAACTAGATTTGGGGTATACAAAATTTTTAAATATTATACTATACTTCAGCAAATGATATAAACATATATTTTTGCCAATCTTATAAATTTCAAAAATCAACAGTTGTCTACTTTTTCCAAACATTATAGGGTTAAAAACCCGATCACTTCATACCCAGCGCCACATCTACAATGAGCTTATTCAACTGCGGCATTATTTCGCTTTTCCGACATGGACCCTTCAAACAAATAACAATATAAAACCGTTGACCGTTTTCACCTGCCCTTGAAATGAGTTTTATCTAACTGTTCAACACTTTTGCGTGCTTTCGTTGAAATCGCACACTCTTACCCCGTTCGCGGATCCAAAGACAGTTCAAGACACATGCTTATCTCATGCTTTCTATCAGACGATACATAACCGACGGCCCCCCGACGCCGCTGCTGCTGCAAACACTTACCTTATCTAATTTAAGCTCCTTCAGCGCTTTCAAATTCTCAACTTCGTCATCGGCGCTTGCACCTTTACTACCGTTATTAGCGGTTGCATTCAACAGATGCGGTGGTGTCAATGAAAAACCCAAATCGACATCTTGCTTCCAGAGCACATCGATAATTTCGCTCTCCTGGAATAAGAATTTAGTAGGTGGAAGAAGTTTGAGTACACCTCGTGGCGGCCAAAACCGAAAACACATATAAAAAATTATTTTAAATATGAAATTGCACATATATATGTATGTATGTATGCGCGTGTGAAAGTAATAAAGGAATATTCCATGCCGATCGGCATATCTATATATATATACATAT